>NC_143489.1:55725109-55877865 GCF_027475165.1 Benincasa hispida
CTTACAAGTAGAAAATATTTTTCCAAACTGACAATGCTGGAAGCAAAAGTGAATACGATATCAGGTTCTGCAAACTAGATTGAAGGCTTTGGAAAAGCAAATATTATTTTTCCTAGAGGAACAAAATTTACAATTGATAATGCATTGTTCTCTAGTCAATCAAAGATAAATGTACTTAGTTTAAAGAAATACGATGCAATGGTTATCATATTGATATTAATAGAAAGAATAATATAGAGTATCTTTATATCATATCTACTGTCTCATATGAAAAATGTATATTGGAAAAGTTACTTGCTTTATCTTCTAGATTATATTATACTCATATTCGAGTAATTAAAACATATGCAACAATGGACCTGAAGTTCATGAATCCAAACATATTTATAATTTGGAATGACAGATTAGGTCATCCAGGGTCTATAATGATAAGAGAATTATTGAGAATTCAAATAGACACTCATTGAAGAGTCAAAAGATTCTTCAATCTAATGCATTATCATGTGATGCACACTCTCAAGGAAAATTGATAATTAGAATATCACCAAGTTAAAGTGAAAAATGAATCCCCTAATTCATGGTGATATATATGGATCTATTAACCCACCAAGTAGACCATTTAGATATTTATGGTATTAATAGATACATCCAATAGATGGTCATATATATACCTATTATCAAGTTGAAATCTTGCATTTGCAAGATTACTTGCTCAAATAATTAAGTTAAGAGCATAATTTCTTGATTATACAATTAAGATCATTCATCTTGATAATCTTTGTGAATTTACATCCAAGATTTTGATAATTATTGTATGTCAATTAGGATAAGTGTTGAACATCCTATAACTCATGTTCATACACAAAATAGTTTAGTAGAATCATTCATAAGACGTTTGCAGTTAATTGCTAGATCATTGCTTATGAGAGCTAAGCTTCCTACATCTGTATTGGAACATGCTATTTCGCATGTGCCGTTACTTGTATGCATTAGGCCAGTAGCTTATCATAAGTACTCACCATTACAATTAGCTTATGGCCAAGAGCCAGATATTTCCCATCAGAGAATTTTTGGATGTGCAGTATTTGTTCCAATTGCTCCACCACAAGATGGGTCCTTGAAGGAGGTTAGAAATATATGTTGGATATGATTCTCCATCAATTATTAAATATCTTAAACCGCTAATAGGTGATGTATTTACTGCACGATTTGCTGATTGTCATTGTAATGAAATAAATTGTCCAATATTAGAGGGAGGAATAAAAAAGTTCGAAAAAAAATTACATGAGATGCATCGTTATTGTCTCATTTAGATCCTCGTACAGATCAATGTGACCTAGAAAATAATTCATTTGAAAATATAGAAAATCAGTTACCAGATGTATTTATAAATGCTAAGAAAGTGACTAAGTCACATATACCGCTGCAAATGCTCCATTAAATGCAATAAGTTGTCAATAATGAGTATGGGACACACCAGAAGTGTGATAGACCATTTGATTCCAAAGATAAAAATCCTTGAAAAAGAAATAGTCAATCAATGACTGAGATAAGAATATGGATGTTCTAGAAGAAATCCTAAATATGAGCACTCATAAGGATATTGAAATAAATGAGGATAATAATGAGATCTCAATAAATTATGAAATCATATAAGTTGACAACATTTTTGCATACAATGTTACTCACAATATTATTTATGAAAGTGAGTATAAAAAATATTGATATAGAAATGATTGACTTATGTGGATAAACTCATTTTTCAAATCATGAGGACTAGTAGTTCAAACATCAGAGAATGTCTACATGTGGGATACAAGTGGAGTATTTGTACAACAAATAGAATGAAATCATAAGATATAAAGCGAGATAGATCCTCCAATAATTCTCGCAATAGACTAGTATTAATTATAAGAAAACATATTCTCTAATGGTCGATATACAATACCATGAGATATTCAATTTATCTGATTGTGTATGAAAAGTTTAATATTCATCTTATGGATGCAGTCATACCACATTTATATGAATCTCTTAATAATGATATTTATTTATAAAAATACCTGAAGAGTTAAAGGTACCATAATCTTATAATTCAAATATTAGAGAATCATATATATATCATAGAGATTCTTATAAAATAATCCTGATGAATGTGATATAATCATCTTATTCAATATTTGTTGGTATGAGGGTAAAAGAATAACCCCATTTGTCCATATCCTTTTATAAAGAAATCACAAAATGAGATTTATTATATGTTGATGATTTGCCCATTAGATGCTCATGTTTAGTATCCATTGACCATATGTCATGTCTTCATTTCCCAAAGTATTGTTCATGTGTCTTAACATTATACATTATTAGTGTCCATGTAATCCACCTCCTACTTGCCAAGTTGCCTATAAATAATGACATTGGTGGGTTTTGGAAGACACATACATTAGGCAAAATCCATGAAAATTGGAAAAAGTGGAGAAATCGATCCTTTTTTTTTTTAATTTATTTTTGTATTTATTTATTTCAAATATTTATATATTATGTTTAATTTAATTAAATATTTATTTATTTTATTATTATATTATATTATATTTATTTTAATATTATATTTTATTAGTATTTGTGTTCAGTTGTGCTCCTAAAATTCACAACCATATATATATTTTTTTTGGAGTTAAATGGTTGTAATGCTGAAAATAGGTTTTTTCCTTTTTGTTTCTTTTTTTTTTTTTTTTTTTGCATTTTTACTTTTGCAAATTTAATTTTAAGTTAGGGAAAAAAAGATGGATATTTCTTAATTATACATTAGAGTGCAATTTCAATCTAATTGTATCCTAGTTAAATTTAGATAATTAAAGGTTGCAATCTTAACTTTAAATTTTAAATTTAAAGTTATTCAATAGCTAATTAATTTATACACTAACCAAAACATGAATTTCTATTATTAAAATTTAGTGAGCAAGAGATTTTTATGTTGTAATTTATTAAAATTATTGGAGGAAATAACAAAAAGGTTTAGGATCAAATTTCATAAACTTTACCACTTTTTCTCGGAGTAAAAGTCAAATATTTTCCCCTATATTTAATTATTTACGATCAAATCAACTAACTTAATTCACTTAATTATTTACAATCAAATCAATTAACTTAATACACTTACTAACGAGAAATTTTCACTGATAAGAAAAATGTCAAACTATTTATAAAAATAAAAGAAAAATCGATAGAATTGATAGACTTCTATCAATTTTTATAAATGATAGTCTTGTATCTGTTTCTATCATTGATAGTACCAATGATAAACTTGTATCAGTTTCTATAACTGATAGATTTCTATTATTCTCTAACTTCTATCTGTTTCTATCCCTCATAGATATTAATTGACTTCTATCAACGTCTATCAGTGATAGATTTATATCAGTTTTATCATCGATAGATATTGATAGACTTCTATTAACCTCTATTTGTGATAGAAATCTATAGTTAAATTTTCTTTTTTTTTTTTTCAATTTTAATTGACTTCTCAATTATATTTCTACCTTTTATGTGCTTAACGCTAAGAATAATGCATAATTTCCATTTTGCCTTTTTTCGAAAAAAAAAAAAGGAAAACAAAAATGAAAGGTTTTTTATATGGATAAACATCAAAATTTTGAATGGCTTGTCTCATTATTAATCAATTTCTTTTTTGTTTTAATATTGTCTATGCCAATTGCCAAGTGGGTATTACAGGTAAAGATTCGATTTTTTTTTTAGAATAAAGGATGCAATTTTCTTAAAAGAATAAGAAAAAAAAATAATAAAAGTAGTAGATGTAGACGTTGAAATAATACACAAAGACAGATAGGTTAACCATTGGTTATGGATAATCGTTTTACACATCACAAAATTATATGAATAATTTCTTTGCCAAGATATATATATATATATATATAAGCATATGGATAGGAAAATACTGTGACAATTTAGAGTCTATCTAAAAGTTAATTAGGTTGATTACCATGGGGTTCGAAAAATGAACTAATGCCTCATTGGAATAAGTATGATTTAAAAAGCTTTTAAAAAAATTGATAACCATTAAATAATGAAGAAGCACTTTGTTCTATAATTGAATTTGATTATGTAGAAGTTGTCAATCTACTAAATGACAAAGACAATCAGTCTATCTAAAGTCTCTTTTCTCCATCCGATGAGGCTAAGTTTGAGGTTTTGAGTTGGGAGATTGTCCCCTATCTTTCTGTTCGTTGGTGTCATAATTTCCTAGCACACTCTCTAGCACAAAAGGTTTTGGAGGAGGCTTTTTCTCTTCTCCTTTCTCCTTACCCTCGAGTGGCTCTCCACTCTAGCGGCTTGAGATGTTATTTTGCAATGGTCTTGTGTGTGTGTTTTTTTTTTTTTTAATGTTTTCCTCCAACAAAAAAAAACTTGTTCTTCAAAATAATAATAAGTAAATAAATACATGGTGGTCTTAGACTTTAAAGTTGAGTGTACTTAACTTAGATCAATTATATATATCCAATGACCTAAATCTTCTCTTATAAAAGCATTCCATAAGAAGATATAGCATGCTAAAAATTACTTGTGTCTGATTTTACAAATTGAGCCTGAAGCGATTCAGGTCAAGTATGTGGCACAACTAGATTGTTATTGAATTGACAAATAAAGAAAATAGAAAAAATAACAATAGAAAATCAACACATATTTATGTGTTCATTAAGAGTGTTCAAGTTACGTCTGCAAGCAAAGAGAGAGTAGTTTTATTAGAAAGAAAATTGAGAATACAAATTAGATTCACTTTAGGGTTAAATAGTTTATGTAGCGCACTTCTTGTGTCAAAATCGTACATAATATAAATATGACAAATATGAATTCAGCTTAGGTTTCAAAGGCATTGCCCCAAACCCCACCATAACACGTCTCTCCTTGACCTCAACTCGTTGCTCGGTTAGCGAAACTCTTTACTTGGTCATTCGAAGCCAGATACATCAAATTTAAGAGTCATTCTAACAAAGATAATATGAGGATGTACGGTAACTAAGAACAAAATATTCATATCCCAAATCCTAGGAAGGATTTAGGTTGTTATATTTACAATAATTTGTTTAGTAACTCATTATTATTATTATTATTTGTTGAATTATATATTTAGCTTCTAAATTTTGAAGTTCTATGAGGTAAGATGCATATTTCAAAGCATAATTTTTAATAAAGATGGAAACTTTTCTTCACACTAAAGGAAGTACTGAGCGGTTAGGGTTTCATTTTTGTATATATTTTTCCACAATAAATTTAATGATCATAGCTATTTATATCAAATGATAGGCTAAAACCCTAGAATGAGAAAAGACAAAACTGTACAACCAATAGGAAAGAGAGAGAAAACGGGCCAGACCCAATAAAAAAATCAGAGAAGATAAATTGAATATTTGCACCAGATTGATTTTAAATTAATTTCTTGTTGATGTGTCATCATTTACCTACTATCCATTTAATTTCCTCATATCCCCTCCAATGAGAGGGGAGATTGGTGACCCCAAATTTGGATTTCAAATAATTGAATTGTGAATATGCTAATGACTTTGTAAGGTAGACATCAATTTGATCAGCAGACGGTATATATCAAATTTCTCGAACCCCATTTAAAACTTGATCTCAGAAACAATGCACATCTATTTCGATGTGTTTGGTATGGGCATGAAACATCAATTGGGAGCCAAGGCACCTGCACCTAATATTTTCATATCAGAGAACTGGTTTTTCGAGGGACGGGACACCAATTTCAATAGTTGTTGAAGCCATTTGATTACAACATAGGCATGGGCCAAGACGAGGTATTCAGACTCAGTACTGGATCGGGCGACAACAATTTTCTTCTTTGTCGACCAAGACACTAGAGTGTTGCCAAGAAATATACAGTAGTCAACAACATATTTCATATCACCAACATGAGACACCCAATCAGCATAAAAAATGCAGCAATACTTTGGTCATCACTAGGTGTTATGAGCAGACCCATGTCCTTTGTGCCATTGAGATATCATAGAATATATTTTACATCTTGCGAGTGAACATCAGTTGGCTGTTTCAGAAACTGACTAATGTAATTCACAATATAGGCGATATCAAGGCGTGTATTTGTAAGATACTGTAAGGCACCAATAGTATTTCTATAGAGAAAGGGATCAGTTGTTGGAGAGCCATTAGGGAGAGAAAAATGATTTCCAATGGCAGATGACATAGGTGTTGGTTTGAGAGAGGTTATGTTGATTTTCTAAGTAAATCATCAACTTATTTGGACTGATTGAGAAGCAAATCTGATTAGAACAGAGACACTTATATTCCAAGAAAGTAATTGAGCTTTCCAAAATTTTTGCAAACTGCATTTTCAGGTGATTCATGAGAGCCCTATTATTACTTGTGATGACTACATCATCCACATATACAAAAAGTAAAATTATGGAGGTGACCTGTTTATGAATGAAAGATGATGTGTCTGCCAACTTTTTGAAAATTTTCGAGACAATAATGTGGCCATTAGCATATTATTCCAGGCATGAGGGACCCTTGTCAAACCATAGATCACCTTCTTTAATTTGCATACATGATTGGGATAAGTAAGGTGAACATACTTGGGGGTTGAGCCATGAAGACATCCTCATCTAACTTGCTATTCAAGAATACATTATTGAAGTCTAACTGTCGAAGCTCCCAATTGTTTGAAACAACAAAGGAGAGTACAACACATATCGTAGACACCTTGACCACAGGATTGAACGTCTAAAAAAAGTCAATTCTAGGGCTTTGATGAAAGCCTTTGGAAACAACTCGAGCTAGGTAGGAGAGAATACCTGGTGCTTACCTAGACTATTGGGCGAGCACGTGGGAGAGGGGTGAGATCGGGTAGGTGATGTGGCTGGTATTCGATTGGTATGGGCCAGTTGGGCAGCTTGTAGTCTTTAGTTGGGCTTTGTGATGGCTTTAGTGAAGCACGGGGGAGAGAGTAGCTTTCAGTTTGACTAGTAAGTTGAACGGGTTGGACGCTTGATGGGCTGGGTAACCAATTTAATGTTGATTGACACGGTTGTTGTAAGGAATGTTGTGGTGAGCCAAAACCTACAGAGAAAGGAAATAAAGATCCGTTAAATTCTCCCTGCCGTGAGATATATAATTTTTCAGACGAGTTAAGACATTTATGCCCTTTGTAAATTGGGTTGGGTCCTAAGTAGACACATTGTTCAGATTTTAGTTGAAATTTTTTAGAATTATAGGACCTAAGCCATGGGAAACAAGCACACCCAAATGTTCTTAGCTCTACAAAATTTAATTGTCTTTTCATTAACACTTCCATAGGTGATTTCCCATGAAGAATGAATGACGGAAGACCATTTATAATAAAAGTTGACGTGAGGAAGGCATCCCACCAGTAGCATAAAGACATTGAAGCCTGAGCTAAGAGAGTTAGACCAATTTCAACAATACGTCGATGTTTTCGTTCCGCTCTACCATTTTATGCCGAAGTATATGGACATGAGTATTGTGACTAAATGCCTAACTCAGAGCAAAACGTATGAACCTTAACATATTCCCCTCCATCATCCATTTTTAGGGCCATGATTACAGTTCCAAATTGGTTTTTGACCATGGAATGAAGTGATTAAAAGCAGCCACAATGTCACTTTTTAGTTTTAAAGGACAACCCAACTAAAGTCATTTAGGAAGTGGACATAATATCAGTATCCATTCAAAAAAAGTAGTGGCATGTGAGACAGATAAAAAGAAAGTTGAGGCATGTGATTTCTCAAACTTGCAAGCTTCACAAAAAATAACTTCTTCATTGACATTCACCGAAGATTACATATCTTAACTATCTCATTCAAAATATTTAAAAATGGGTGTCCAAACTTTCTATGCATAATTGTCTTGGACACCCTATTTATATTACCCTCTTTAATGTAAATTGAAGCACTACTAGTTGCCCCAGTTGTTCCAATCTGATACAAACCATCGTTAAGCTCTTTTCAACACCACCTTACCTGTGTGAATATCCTTTTCAAAACAACAACCAACATTAAATTCAATAAACACCTTGTTGTCCTAAGCTAACTTAGATACACTGATTAGATTTTTAGTGATAGCAAGAACACACAACACATTTTTAATATTCAACAACCTAAAATCAGAGGTTAATTTATAGGAACCAACATGAGAGATGGGTAGTACATTACTATTACGAATAATTACATTTTCGTTACCTCCATATTCAGATGAGTTGCCCATGTTGTTGGGATTGGTTTGTTGCACCACTGTTGACATACCAATTTGGGTCAATAACTGATCTAGTGCTAGAAACAGGTTTGAGCCTTGGGTTGCTATAAAAGCTTGATTCAGCACTGGACCAGAGGAGAAACAATTCCGACCATGGAAAAATTTGTCAGAAATTATTGTTGCCCTTTATTGTTATGACTTGAAGTTTGATTTGGGGTGAATTTTGCTTGTTGTAGATTTGACCATATTTGGAGTAGATTTGGCAGATGGGGCAATTGTTACCATTCCAACACCATCTTTCTCTTCCACGACCACCTCTACCTCCACCTCTTTGTCCACTATTCTGTTATTGTAGTGGTCTACCGTTATTATTTACCCTTGTTGTGGTCTTCGACTTCTCGTGTTAGGCCCCTTACCAGTAATCAAATTTGTTGGTTTACAGAAACATGCAGCGGAAGAAAACATGATCATTAAGCATTCTAATTTCTTAATTTTGACATCAAAATAAGCATGTTCATAGGGTATTAAGATTGTTTCAACACATACCTTTGAAGATCTTCTTCAAACACGAATTTGAGCTGCAATCTTCTCCAATTGAAGTCATGAACCATCAAGAGATATTCTCTACTATTCCCAGCCTTGAATTTGAGTGGTAGAACTCACAATTGGGTTGAATTTGTGAAGGGTTTGGTTTGGGTTTTAAAATAGGGAAAAACAATTTCTGCAGAAACTAGTTTTCACTAGTGTCATCTCTCTTTCAATCTCAAAATTGAAAAGTTTTATCATTCCCTTTCATGCAGGCATTCAAGAGTCCAGCTGATGCCACTTCAAATGCATGGAATTAATGGGCAATGTGTGTGAATTGGAAGAATTCACCTCATACTAAGAGAAGTTTGGATGTTTCTACTAACAATTTAATTTTCAATTTTAATTTCTAATTTTAATTAATTCAAAAATTAACTAAAATCTAAATTAGTTAATTTCAAATTAATTCGATTCAAAATTTCAAAATCCAATTTCTCAAATTGAATCAAATTGAAAAATAATTTTATTTTAATTAATTAAATAATAATTTAATATCAAATATTAAATTAATCACACACCTAATTTTAAACATGAATCTTATTCATTTAATTAATATTTAAATCAACATTTAAATATTATAAACTCTCCAATTTCATTTAATTTCGATAAATTAAACGTTTATTAATTACATCGAATATAATTATACAATCCCTAATTTGAATTTGAACTATTCAAATCCAAACCATAAATTCAATTTGAACATTTCAAATTGAATTCAATTTGAAATTCAATTTAAACACTTCAAATTGATATCGTTCCAAATTCAATCAATTACTGAGTCAAGGGGTTAAGGTTTTACGAGCTAGTAGAGAGATCTTATGGACCTATAGATCGTGAGCTCCAACGATTTGAGATTAATTGGCTAAAAATCTTTAGATCGAATTAATCAATATTCGTTAACTATCGAGTCACACCACTATAGCTCGATAGTTGCATTCTCATCACTGTAGATATATTTGTGTCCATTTTAATTAACCATAATCAGTCAGTCGATCCTTCACAGGTTGTTGGTAATAACGACTAGGTCAAATATTGTTTTACCCCCGAAATTACGTCTTGCTCCTTAAGTTCCACTGATCCTCTGATGAATAATTGGTTTGTGATCCAATCACTAAACCGGATCCCTCTTGGGCCAATGAGAGGGTGTGACCCCTTGTTTAAGACCTAAATTCAGCATTGAAGAGAACAACCTTTCTCCTATCCCTAAATCGGGTAGGAGTGAATTCCATCTTGCACCTTATATCCCCAGCTATATACTCGGTCTTATCCCAAAATTGGAGACTTATTGAGCAGTGTTGTATGACTACTCTCATCTATGCAGATCAAAGGATAGTCCTGAATAAACAGGAGTTCATAGTTAACTTAGGTTTAAGGTTAAATTACCTAGGCCATCGTTATGAAATAGTCAGTCTTAAATAGTAAACAGCATTACAAAGTAAGAGTGACTTATTTCTTGGTTCAATCTTATGCAAACTCATTGCACAGAATGCCTTCACTCCTTATGTCACCACATGAACAAATCGGGATCACTTCGTTTGTAGCACTTTACAATTCCTTGTAACAACTACAGAGTGGGTCACATCCAATAGTATTACCAAAATAAGGCACCCAACCTTATTCGTATACTATAGATCATTTTGACTATTTACTTGAACTTGATCGACTTTTATGTCTCCACATAAAGTTCAAGTATTCATATAATAGTCATGGATCTTTTTAGTTTATTGAATTTATTTCTAAAACTAAATAAGCAATTCAAAAAGTCAATAACAACTTTATTGAATCAAACTTCAATAATAACTTTACTCAATTTCAGAATAAGTTTATTGTTTACAAACCACGGGTTCTAGGTCATAATACCCAACAAAATTAATAGATGTAGATCCACTGAATTAGTTGTTTTTTCTTTAGTATTTGGATGATCATGACATTTTTCGTACAATAATAGTTGAGACTACAATGTTGGCCACTTGAAATTCGTCCTACTTTGGAGTGTATCTACAATTGGATTGTATTCTTCATCCAAACCTAAGAGAATTTGAGAAACCAAAGAACGAAGAGGAATAGGGCTCCCAACTTGTTCTAAATTATCAACATGATTTTTAATAACTTGTAAATAATCATTCATGGTTAAAAAATCCTTTCGGGTTGACTAAAATACCTGTCTTAAGTAGTCTTCTTCAACCTGAGATTGAACTCCAAACAACTCTTGTATTGCGTCCCAAAGATCTTTTGCATTTTCATAACTTATCACTTTGGTTGCAACATCTGATGTCATGGAATTGTAGAGCCAACCCATAATGAGTTAGTCCATGGCTATCCAAGCTTGATACTGAAGATTTATGGTTACTTGTGTCTCGACTGTTGAACTGGAAATGCCAGTGGTGACACCTTCGGATGAGGAGGCTCTTAGAGAGGCAACAACTGTATATGAAGGGCTGCCGGATTTATAGGTTGAGCTATGGTTTGGGATGTGATTCCTTCATGCTGCGGAAACATTGATGGGCATTTTCTCTTGATGGTCAGATGATCAAATAGCTAGTAACTCCTTAAAATCGGAAGTACCAGATTCTTCCACAATAGGATGTTGCTTATGGCAAGTTTGATTGTGGTTATTTGATTTAACAGGTGGTTCAAAGTAGGATTATTGTAGGTTGCATTCCTAGAGGTCCCATTGATGTTGATTGAGGAGTTTGCCATTTTCACAGCTTTGATACCAAGTTAAGATGCAGATTTAAAAGCAGATTTTTTAACAAAGATGGAACCTTTCTTCACACTAAAGGACAGTACTGAACGACTAAGGTTTCCTTTTTGTATATATTTTTCCACAATAAATTTAATAATAAACATAGCTATTTATACCATATGACAGGCTAAAGCCCTAGAACGAGAAAAGACAAAATTGTACAATCAATGAGGTAGAGAGAGAACAGGTCAGGTGCAATACAACAATCAGAGAAGAAAATTGAATATTTGCACCAGATTGATTTTAAATTAATTCCTTGTTAATATGTCATCATTTGCTTGTTGTCTATTTAATTTCATCACACTATGCCTAATAGCTTTCTAAACTTCAAAAAATGATTAATAAGTTTCCTAAACTTCGGACTTGGTATCTAACATATTAATTTTATGTCGATAATATATCATTGACCTATTTGACAATTAAAAAAATATATAATATATAATAAATCTAGTAAATACAAAATTGAAATTTTAGAATTCTTTTAGACACATATTTTAATCATTAAATTTAACTACACGTTTAGTCACACAAATTTCAAATTTGCGTAGAATTTTCGTGAACTATTACGTTTGTATCAATTAGGTCCTTGATTTCTTTTTTGTTAGAAAATATTTAATTAAATCTCTAAACTTTCGATTTTGTGTTTATATTTGATAAACTTTAATAGGTGGCTAAAAGTGAATGGTCAGATATTAGATTTTCGTTCAACTTTCAAAAGTAAAGATATAACTAATAAAAAAATATAAAAACAAAAAATATAAAATGTATCAAATATTAGGATTTATTTCGAATAAATCTGGTAGGGGAAAGGAATGTGGTAGGGCAATGTAACCATATCCATATATTATCGATGTTCTTCTCGTTGACTTCTTAGCTAAAATAGGATCAAATTTCTAATGGAACAGTAATGTCGACTTTTTAATATGACAATTTTATTTGTATTTTAATTACATTATAAAGTTTGATTTGATTGTTCAATAAAAAAATTATTCATTACTTTTACTACAGTTTAGTTTATATCACATCAAAGTGGTCGGAAAATCTTATAATAATAGAAAATTAACAATTATGAATTAAAATTTCTAACGTGAAGACAATGAGTAAATGCTTAAATTGTTTCAAGGTTGGATTTGACGATGATTTCAATGGTTTTTGTGTTTCTTTAGAAAGGAAACAAACAATTGAATTCCTTATCAAATTTAAAATAATTTTTTAACATATTAGTAGAAGGTAGATAATAATACATGGAAATTTGTAAAAAGAAATAACGTTCCTAAGCTTAATTTTTAAAAATAAAAAATTAAGATCTCGTTTAATAATCGTTTATTTATTGTTTTTACCTTTTAAAAATTGTGTTTGTTTACTTACAACTTGTTCAACATGGTTTTCATCTTTTATAATGAAATATTTGTTTTTTTAATCTAGTTTTCAAAATTTGACTTAAATTATCTTTATGTTAGGAATATGATTAACCGATGTTTTTGATTGCTTGCTAGTTATGTAGATTCCTCGAAATGAGTTTAACATTAAACAATGATGCCCTTGTTCAACATTAAACAACATTAGGATGTATTAATTGGAAAACTTTTTTAAGTGATTAAATTAAAAAGAAAAAGTTATTTAAGAAAACATCATATATTCGTCAATCATCTAAATGGATTTTGAAAAAAAGAGTTTACAAAATATGTTGGTTTAGGATAAATAATTGAAACCGACTTTTAGAAAAATCAATTTATAGTGTTTAATGGTTAATTTCTCCCTAAATTGTACAAGAAACTTCAGCCACCACTTCCGATGACCGTTCTTGGCCACCTCTACCAACTATCTTTAGCGATCATTGCTGGCCAACCTCCGATCACCTCCAGCGACCTCCACCAGCCAACCTTTGGCCACCATCTCTGACGACTACTACTGACTATTTCTGACCACCATTTTTTACGACCGCCAATCAATTCCAGCCAACATCTCTATCACCAAATCCTTTTATATTAATTTGAAATAAATAAAAACACTTTTAGCCTATAACGAACTTAACAAACTTTTACATATAAAAACACTCTTGAAAAAGATTTGTCAAACACATATGTGTTTTTATTTTAAGTAATTTTTATCAAAAGTGTTTAAATAAAAATACATTTCTGAACAACATTCCAAACATGTCTTAAATTAAATAATATTTTCTATTATTGATGTTCTTTCGCTAAAATGATGAAATCTTTATAAATAAGTCTTCAAATTTTGCGTATAATTTTCTTTTAATCTCAATCTTAAAATGTTAAACTTTCATAATTTTAAGTTTAATTTCATATAATTTCTTCTCAAAATTTATAAGGTTACATTTTTTTACTTATAATTTTGAACTTACTTTTCATTAATTTGACTTCTAAGATTTTAATCTTTTTATCTTTGAGTTTTCTCTCCATAAATTCAAACAGATGAATATTGGGTTTTCGCATTTTTTCACACTCGCCTTTAAATATTAAACATTTTTCTTTTAATAAATTAATTCTTATGGCCTTTAGCACACATTATCATTATCATGGATTGTGAACGAATTGAAAACGATTTAACATTGGATACATATATGTATGTATTGGTCCCCGGTACTTAAATAGATTCAATGTCAACTCTCTCTCTTCATTATGACCGACTTTTTTTTTTTTTTTTTTTTTCCTAATGTATTGAGATTTACTAAGATTCTGGGCTCCAGAAAAAAAAATGTTTTTCAAAAAATTTATTTTTATTTAATTTTTTTTATAAAAATTGATTTAAATATATTTCAAAAACTATTTTGAGTGATTATCAAATATTTTAGGTTTTTTTTTTAAAAATGACTTATTTTTTAAATTAAATACTGGGAAATATATTCTAAGCACACTCTAAATTTAATGGATAGAGGTTTAACACACGGTTTCAATTATGTTTTTAAAAACTGTTTTTAGATTTTGTGATCTAAATTGTGCAAATTTTGAAAACAACATTTTTTATGCGTCTAGTTTATTCTAATTTTGAATTTGAAATTTAAAAACTTAGAATTATATTTCAAAAGTTTAAAACACGAAAAATATATAATATTTGATGCTATAGATCCAATTATTTTTGTTAATTTAAAAATGGTATCACAAAATAATAACTATACAAAATTTTTATGTCAAGAAAATTAAAAATTCTAACTAACTTGATTCAAAATTCTTTGTTAGGTCAAGAAACTTAAATACTGATTAAAATAAAAATGTTGGTATGCTAAACATTGCCAAATAGTTAAATAGTAAATTGGTCCTTATAATTTTGAGAAAGCTAGAATTTAGTTTCTATGGTTTTAAAGTTAAATAATCTCTATAGTTTGATAGAACCTTATAAATAGTCTCTATAATTTGATAAATTCCTCGTTAATAATCTCTACCATAGGAACTATTTATGAAGCTCTTATCAAACCATAGGGACTAAATTCGAATTATAAATTATAAGGACTAAATCCTAACTTTCTCCAAACCATAAGAATCAAACTTGCAATTTAACCTTATCTCTAACTCTCACAAGAATTAATATCTATAAATTCAAACTATTTAAAGCCATTTTTTCTCCAATTAATTTTTAATTTCACTTTTTCCAGTTAAAAATATTTTTTAAGCATTTAAAAAACAAATACAAATATAATCGAAAGTATGCACGTATTAACTAGCTTAGCACAATAGGTGAACTTTAATTGACGATTTTTGATAACTTATTCGGTAAAATCATTTAACCTATTTATAGTCCTTTAGGCCTCGTTTGGTAACTATCTCGTTTTTTGTTTTGGATTTTTGAAAATTAAGTTTGTTTCCTCCTCATTTCTTCTAACCATTGGCATCTTTCTTAATACAATAGTTGAATTCTTAAACAAATTCCAAAAACAAAAATAAAATTTTAAAAACTACTTTTCTTTAGTTTTCAAATTTTGACTTGGCTTTTTAATCTATTGGTAAAAAGTAGATAACCAAAAAAGAAATTGAGAGGTGGAAGTAATGTCTATAGACTTAATTTTCGAAAACAAAAAATCAAAAATCAAATAGTTACCAAACGGACCTTAATTATATATAAATTTTCTAAATGATTTTTTTTCTTGATTTTTACTTAATATATAAAGTCTACCCTAATAAAGTACTTAAATATATAAAATCAACTTATTACATCTTGAAATTTCTTTTTTCTTTTATCCCTTTTCTTTATACCATTTTCATTTAGTATTAATGTTAAACTAGATATACTTTGAAAATGAAAGATGTTAAACTAGATATACTTTGAAAATGGAGGATGGAAATGCGGAAAAGTGGCATTTGTTAAAATATAAAGCTATAGGGATGAAAGCCCTATTATAAAGGAAAGCACAAAACCAAAACTCGTTATTAATTTGAGATTTCAGAAATATCCATATAAGGAGTAATTCCATAATAATATAGAGATTAAAGAAAAATTAAATTTAAAATACATAGAAAAGGGATAAAAACTTTTACCTTTGTTGAATCAAGTGAGAATCCAATTCTCCAACTCAAATTTTAGAACACCACAAAAAATGTAGCCTTCTTATACTCTAAGAAATCTTTAGTAATTTTTGGTTTTTGGAATCAATTGAATTGAGAAAAAGGAAGGGAGAAGGAGGATTTTCTTTTAGAGAAGAAAAGAGTCAAAAGTGTTATGTGCATGATTTTTTTTTCTTTTTTTTTTTTCTTCTTCTTCTTCTTCTTATTATTATTATTTGTCAGTGATCAAAACATATTTTTTATCAACCAAGATAGAGAGGGAGAGAAACATAGAATCACCCACATTTTTAGATAACTCCTCTACCTGAGAGTTATCTAATTAATTAAATTAATTAAATTATTTTAATTAATTAATAATAATAAATAAATAAATAATCATTGATTAAATCTAATTCAATTAATCATTTGAATTAAATCATATTAAATGAAAGAAATCTCACATAATCTATAGTTTTAATTCAATTAACTAAATTAAATTAAATTAAATTAAATAATCAGTTAACTCTCCAATTAAATTATCTCCAAATTAAATATCTGGCTTACATTTGAATCATATTCAATTGTATTTCTCTCATACCTATAGTTCTAATGTGCATAAAATACAAATTAATTTTAACTTATAGTTTCAATATGAATCCAATTCATTAATATTTGAACTCCTTCAAATATTTAATTCTCCCATAAATTAATTTTAAATCATATCCAAAAATAAATTTATATTATAAAGTCTAATTACAATATAAACTTTATATTATAAAATATCATTATACATTATATTATTTCCCTAAATGAATTTGAACATTTCAAACTCTATTCAAAGCATAGTTACCTCAATTCCCTTTACAAGCTAAGAAGGGGATCTCATGGACCTATATATCAAAAACTCGAATGATATGAGATTAATTGACTAAACTCATTAACCAATTACACAATATTTGTTAATTGTGGGTACACTCCACTAAAGACCCATAGTTGCACTATTCTCCTATAGATATATTTATGTGTCCGGGTATATAGACCAATGATAGAAAATTAGTCCTTCACGAGTGCTTGTAACACCAGCTAGGTCAAATTACTGTTTTACCTCTATGTTACCTCTATATCCTTAAGTACCAGTGCTCCTCTAATGAACAACCCATTTATGATCCAACCATTAAATAGAAACCCCTCTCAAACCAGTCAGAGAGTAACGCCAAGGTCCCAAAGACACCACTTAAGGGAACACTCATCTACTTACCCTAAAGTCGGGAAGGAGTGAATTTCATCTTGTGAAATTATGTTCCTAGCTCCCCACTCGGTTTTATACCAAAATGGTAGACGTATTGAGTCGTGAACTAGACACTCTCACCCATACAAATCAAAGCAAAATCCCTCATGAACAGAAGTCCATAACTCACTTAGGAAGAAGATTAAGTTGCCTAGGTCATCCTAGTGAAATAGAAACCTAACTAGTCAATAGAGTTACATCTAGTGGTTACTATTTCGTGGTGCAGTCTCATGCAAACTTATTGCATTGGATACCCCCACTAGCATATCCTCTACACAAATGCGTTGGATCGTTGCATTTGTATCAAATACAAAGTGGACTGTATCCATAATGTCACTAGGATAAGGTATCCAGTCTTATCCATATACTATAAACCTTTTAGGCTGTATCTTAAACACTGATCCCCAAAACTCATATACAATTTAGGATGTTAGTTTATTGGATAAGGGTTATTCAGGCAAGATAAATAAAAGATAAACAATAATTATTTATTGCAATAAACATTAATAACACTTTATTAATGATCGATCAAATGTTACATTTACTATCTATGAGTTTTAGGGTATCAAACCCAACAAACTCCTACTTGAACTAAAACTCTAGTTAATGGGATGTTACACAATAAATAATCCAAAGCTAGAAATGTCAGATGTATAAGTACATTACATGAAAAGTAAATATACAAATACAATAAACTAGGTCATTCTTATATCCATTACAAATCTCCCACTCGCCATAGATTAAACTATATACTTGTCTTGCAAACTTAGACTCTTTAGATGACCCTCAAACACTTTAGTCGAGAGTGCCTTTGTAAATGGATCAGCAATATTGTACTTCGAGGTGATCTTCGTGATGATCACGTTTCTTCGTTACACTATCTCCCGTATTAGATGATACTTCCTCTCTATAAGCTTTCCTCGTTTGTGGCTATGAGGTTCTTTCGAGTTAGTTACAGCCCCACTATTGTCACAATATAATGTAATAGGTAAGTCCAAATTTTGGAACAACTTCCAAATCTGTAAGGAGCTTCCTAAACCAAACAACTTCCTTAGCTGCTTCACAAGCAGCTATATACTCAGCCTCCATAGTGGAATCTGCTATGCATCCTTGCTTGATGCTTCTCCAAACTATAGCTTCCCCATTAAAGATGAACACTGATCCTGACGTGGATTTCCTAGAATCCTTGTCAGTCTGAAAGTCAGAGTCAGCGTATCCTGTAAGGATCAAATCCTTAGCCCCATACACTAGTATATAATCTCTAATTCTTCGAAGATATTTGAGGATGTTTTCAATCGTTGTCCAGTAGTCCAACCTTACATTAAGCTCCCCACAATTGAGGCATATGGAATGTGTCTCATATCCTTAACTTCTTAAGGTGTCTTAGGATATTATTCCTTAGACAAGTGAACCATGTGCCTGAAAGGTAATAAACCCTTCTTAGAATTATGCATTCAATATCGAATCAACATTTTGTCGATATACATTGTCAGAGACAATGCTAGCATTTTGTTCTTACAATCCCTAATGAGCTAGATCTCAAGGACATACTGCACCTCTCTCAAATCTTTCATTTAGAATTGGGTCTGCTAACCAGTTCTTTATGTTAGTGAGGTACCCTACATCATTTCTAATGAGTAGGATATCGTCCACATAAAGTATTAGAAAAGCTACATTATTCTTATTTCTTTTCTTATATACACAAGGCCCGTAAACATTTTTGTCAAAACCAAAATTTTGATCACAATATTCCAAGATTTGGAAGTTTATTTCAATCCATAAATGGATCAATTCAGCTTGCAAACTTTTTACTCCTGACCTTAGACTATGAACCCTTCGTACTGAGACATAAAGATATTTTCTTCAAGATACCATTCAAAATGGCAGTCATAACATCAATTTGACAAATTTCATAGTCATAATATGTAGCTATGGACAACAGAATTCTTATAAAATTTAACATAGCAATAGGAGAAAAAGCTTCTTCATAGTCAACCTCTTTTCTCTAAGTATAACCCTTTGCTACAAGCCTAGCTTTGAAGGTCTATATCTTCTCAGTTGTATCTCTCTTTCTCCTAACAATCCATTTGCACCTTATGGGTTTTACCCCTAAGGTAGATCTACAAGCTCTCATACTAAATTGAAGTACATTGACTCCATTTCAAGGTCATACCCATTGGTTATTATCTTCGTCATTCATTGCCTGTCGATAGGACAATGGATCCTCAATGCCATCATCATGTATGATGACCTGAGTTTCAGTTAAATCCAAGTAGCGGTCAGGTCGTGATAAAACCCTCCCACTATATTGAGGCATTCTCAACGATTGAGAAGGACGCGAGACAAGTCTGAAGAACTAACTCCTTCATCAACTTTTGTTGAAGGACCAGTTTTATCAACAACTTTTGTTGACTCTTTAGTGTCTTCTCCTAACATTAACATACTGAAAGAACTCTAAATAGAGCACCAGTGAGCAAATTCCAAATCCCATTGAGAAAGAATACAAACAATTATAGTCTAACGGAATAGATTATGCATAAATAATAAATTACAACATGCTTCTTTAAATGAACAAATAAGGGATAGAGTATGCAAACCTTTGAAGAACCTTTCTTCAGTTATCCCTCGATCATTCAACAATTCGTTTAACAGCATGAACTCGAACGCAACAATCAGAACACGATCTCAATGAACGACTAGATGAACCTCGATCATAATCGAGTTCAACTCGATCCTCGAACCTCGAACGCAACTAGAACACCACCACAAAGGTTACCTTGGTATTCTCGGCATGAGAATCCAGGAGTTGTGGGCTCTATGTGATTTTGGATAGAAGAATGAAGGAGGTAAACGATCGAGTAAGTGGGAGATGGATGAAGTCTATCGTATAGACTAGATACTCAATCGTGTAGAAAGAAGAAGCCTATCGTATAGACTTGCTACTCGATCGTGTAGTCTCTTTATGCTATCGTTTAGTAAAACACTTTTACTCGATAGTCTTTCTGTGAGATCAATCTGAATGAATCATCAACTTCTGAATTTTGGAAAACCATTTTCCTTTTACCTCATAGTTATCATAAAACTTCTAATAACCTCCTCATCAAAACAGTTATTAAAGAAAAAGATTAATTAATTATCATATAATTAATATGTTATAAATAAACATAATAACCAACTTATAATATTATATTTATAACCTATAGTTTTAATATTTCATCATATGAAACATATAAATCATAGTTCTTTTTCTATTTATGGTATTTAATATAAATCATATTTATATTAATTTCTCCAATGATAATGTATCAAATACATCATATCAATTATATCACATATAATTAAATTTCCTCTTGTTAATTTGAACACTTCAAACTAACCCAAAATCTGACTCTCAGCTTGAACCCAGTGAGTTATTAAGGGGACCTTATGGATCTGTAGCTTGAAGCTCCAACGGTACGTGAATAACTTATTAAACTCTTTAATCACGAGATCTACCATCCGTTAACTATTGGTCACTCCACTAAAGACCGACAGCTTCATTCGTCGCACTACAGATATATTTTTGTGTCCATATGACCAATCAACAGGTGATGACCCTTCACAAATCGCTCGTAAGTACAGTTGGGCCAGTTTATCATTTTGCCCCTGTAGTTACATCTAACTCCTTAAGTACCACTAATTCCTCTAATGAACAATAACTACTATGACACTATGATTATGTCCTCTTGGGCCAGGAGAGGGTGTGGCCACTATGTTCAAGACCCAGAATCAGCTCTTAAGAGAGCAATTTATCTACTTACCTCTACTTCGGGGAAGGAGTGAATTCCATCTTGTGTAGATGCGTTCCCAGCAACCTAATCAGACGAATCCCAAAAATGATAGGCTTGTTGAGTTGGCAATCTGGCCACTCTCCCATGCAAATTAAAGGATGACCCTCATGAACAGGAGTTCCCAACTCACTCAGGATTAAGGTCATGTCACCAATGGTCATTCTGGTGAAATGTACGTCTCAATTATCGATGTTATATAAAAAGACTAATCATTTCGTGGTCCGGTCTTATACAAACTCTTTGTATAGGATACTCCCGCTCGCATATCTCCACATGAATGGTCAGGATCAAACCATTTGTAGCACTTCACGACACTTGTAACATCTACAAAGCAGACCGTATCCGTAGTGTCATCAGAATAAGATATCCCTCTATTATCCATCTACTACAGACCATTTAGATTATTACTTAAGGCATGATCCACTTATATGTCTACATATACATGCTTAAGTTACATGAAATAACCTAAATGTCTTTTGGTCATCTATAAAAGAGATGAAATATGTGTACCCTCCTCGAGTTTTTACATTCATTAGACCACATAGATCCGAATTATTAACTTTAAGAGTTCTTTGGCCCTATAACTTTTTCCAATAAAATGTCTTTTGGTCATTGATAACGGACAGAAATGCACGTTATTACAACACTAAAATATAAAACAATGTGGGAATGCGACGGTAAAAACATGCAAAATTGTGTCCAAAAGCATTAAGTTGAGAACATTATGATCGCATGCGCCCATCACATTAAAGCAACTAATTTACGTATTTTGTGCAGAAAAATGCGTTGGCGCAAAGCAAGTTGTGATCCAAGTAATTCGGCATCTGAGCGCATTAGAAGATTGTGACCGTACTATGCGATCGTATGCACTCGCGAAGATCTGCTCAAGAAGGTGGCCGCATAAAGACGGCGCATTAAGGTGAAAGCTTAATAAATCATGATGGGATAGAAAGCTGATGACGGTCCAATCCAAATTTAGTTAACAAGCCATTAACGACACACTGTAGCAAGAATATTCAACTTTTTGGTGACCATTAATCGGTGCATCAGATAGAGATTTAATGACTTCCCATCATTACAATCATTTGAGAGAAAAGCTCCTCACCTCGAAGCTCTATAAATACCGAAGGCCACCTTCATTAAAGGAGTTCCAGTTTTTGTTAGTATGAAATATACATAGTTTGCCATATACATAGAGTTAGATCATAGATAGTCGTAATCTGTAAGTTTTATACTTAGAAGGCGGAGGCGAGCGAAGAGAGAAGACGCCGAAAGACCATTCTTGGTTAACTCGAGAGACAGCGGGAAGTGCTGATAATGGAAAGAGGGCCGACTCTTGCTACAACAAGAACATTATTTTAGGTAGAGTAGAGTAAAACATAGTGTAAAAGCCTCGGGAAGCAAGACATTGCTATCAGGATCCCTATCCCTACTTCTATTGTCATTCTGTATTCTGGTTTTATGTATAAAATGGAATTTGCATCCCTACATCTGTTCAATCTCTTCACAATTCGCATGAGTAACTAAACTTCCGAATAGGTTGAGAAGCATTTAACTATCATGATCTAAGATCTTCATTTTATGTGATCATCTTGTCTTATGTATGCGTCCATCACCTTTTAGAGATACTTGAGAGAGTAGTCTAAAGAAAGAACCAAGACTTCAGAGAGTTAGGTTAGAATCTAGGCTTCAGAAAGTGAGATTAGAACCGCATAAGCAAGAGATAGAAACTTAGAGATAAGTTTTGATTGCTATCATGCATCGCATGCACCCAAGAAATAGGATATGATAGTATGTGGTCGCCTTGTGTATGTATGTGTCATTCATTATCGCATAGACAAGAATAGAGGCTTAGACATAAGTCCTATAGACATTATCGTATACATCCTAAAATTAGGAACTATAGCATTTGTATTGAGAGATGATATATTGTCGTATGTGTGTAGCATGATCGCATAACTTGAATGCAATCTTAGAAAGTGTTAGCTAAATCCCTTCTTAACCCGTTCCCCACATACTCATTGTAACTTTTGTTGTTATTAACCCTTTTCTCAATTCTACCGTGTAGGATTTATACTTTGAACAAACATACCAACCAACTTATTGTTTTGTTTGTCACCAGAAAGGAACAGAATTTACCGTTGCATATTGTCTCAATTAGTCCCTGTGTTTGATCCTGAGCTTATGATAACAGGTAGAAATGGACGTTATCATAATGCTAAGTTCTTAAACAATGCTGGCTTGTGTTGATAAAACATGTTAAATTGCGTCCAAAAAGCATCAGATCTATAATATTGCGGTCGCATGCGTTCATCGCATTATAACAGTTGATTTTTGTATTTTTAGGCAGAATATGCGATGACACAAGGTAGAAATTGCGATCATAGGAAATCATTGGTTGAGCGCAGCATCACCTCAAGGCTTTGCGGTGATTGTATTCGCAAACATTTGCTCAAGAAGGATTGCCGCAACATGGTCGACGCATCTGGGTGAAAGGCTAATTAATCGCGATGAGACAGAAAGCTGATGACAATCGAATCCGAATTAAGTTGATAGCTGCTAATAATAACAAGTACATTCAGCTCTTCGGTGACAAATATTGGACGCATCAATCAAGATTAAAGTTGTCCCATCTGTGCAATCATGAGAGAGAAGTCACTATTCACCTTGGTTGTTCTATAAATACCAAAGGCATCCTTCAGAAAAGGGGTTCACCGTTCCACTAGTTCGAAAATTCATACATTCGGATCGCACGTCTTTGTTCATAATTTTCTTTTTGTTTTAAGTCGGAGCAAGAGAAGAGTGGTGACGCCGGAGATTGCTCTGGGCAACTCAAGAGAGAACCTTGAGGCGTAGAAGCAGAGAGCGGGCCGACTCTCACGAGAGCGAGATTATCTTTTGAACGTGAGTAGAAAAATAATGTAAAAGCTTGGGCAACAAGAGATCGCTACTAGGCTCTTTATTCTATTCTTGCATTGTTGTTTTGTACTTCATCTTTACACTTATACAATGGAAGTTCTTATTCTACATCTATTCACTTTCCTAGTACGCATGAGTAGCTAAACTAGTCGAATGGGTTGAGAAGAACTAAGCTAACATGACCTAGGAGTTCATTGCTTGCGATTATCTTGTGTTATGCTGTGCCAAATACCCCTTTAGAGCTACTCGAGAGAGAGAGTCTGAAGAAAGAACCTAAGACTCGAGAAAGCTAGGTTAAAATCTAGACTCGAGAGAGCAAGATTAGAACTGCATAAACAAGAGATAGGGACGTAGATATAAGCTCTGTTTTCCAACCTGCATCGCATGCATCCTAGAGATAGGAATGATATTATGCTGTCGTCTAATTTGTGTGTGTATTATTCTATCCTCGCATAGATAAGAATAGAGGCTTATGTGTAGGTCCTATAGACTTATATTGCATGCATTCTAGCATTAAAAGCCGTAGCATTCGCATCGAGAGATGGTTTACTATTGTATGTATGTTGCATGATCGCAAAGTATGAACGCATCCTAAGAAGTGTTAGCCGAAACCCTTCTCAACCCGTTCATCGCATACTCATCGTATCTTCCGTCTACCAACTCTTTTCAAACTCCGCCGAATTTTTTATTTTTTTTTATCATCGAAAACAACAACCTCAACAACTATTTATTTATTTGGTTACCGCAAAGTTTTCCTAAAAATTACCAACGCAGCCTGCTTTCATAAGTCTCTGAGTTCGACCCTGGACTTACTAGGAAACTTAGTGGAGTTCACACTTGGATTCTGCTGAGGAAACTTGAGTGCTCAATTCAATTTCACCACCGCTTATCATCCATAATTCACTTCATAAAATCAAGCATCAGCTTACCAGGCAACCTAGTAGGATTTATACTTGGATTTTGCTAGGAAAACTTACATGTGCAACACATACACCACCATCGCAATATACACCATTATTTCATCGTATTCACAACGCATCAGTTATTTTCCTTTGAGACAAGATTCATATGGAGGTAGTGAATCATCTTCTAACTAATTTAGAAGTCCACTCTTAATCGAACGCTTGATCCTATTGAGGTTAATGTGACCTAGTCTTAAGTGCCAAAGATAGGTTTTGTTAGTCTCATGATTTGAAATTGCTTTTATGCCAGTTGGTCTTAATACATACAAGTTATTTTCTAATCTAGTATAACATATAAGCACACCATTTGTAAGAACGAATGCTTCATTATATTGAAAATTTACCGTGTAAGATTGTTTAAGTAGACAAGAGATATAAACTAAATTTCTCTTAGTTCTTGGTATGATAAATCCTTAAGAAAAAAAAATGTATCTCTAAAAAATAACTTTGCAGCTTCCACTGCACTGGTTGAAAAGACGTCTCCTATTTCGACCTTGAGCGCCATTTCACCTTCTTCCAGTGGTTGAATGGAACTATTTTCCTATAAAGAAGAACAAACATGATTAGTTGTATAACATCCCGAGTTTTTTTTTTTCATAATTCAATTTCTATATTTTCGTAAAATTTGAGGACATTTTGTTAATTTTGAAATTTGATCTTTATTTAAAGGAAAATTTTGATTTTATGTCGAATTGATTTGATATTTAAGTTAATGTCAAAATTTTAATTTAAATTAGGGAAATTGGTGTAATTTTGAAATTGGATTTTAAGAGGAAAAGGAAAGAGTTATATATATATATTTGTATGGAAGGAATGAATAAAATGAGATAGAATAAAATAAAATAAAACTAAATAAAATATTTTTTTTTTCTTTTTTCTTTCTTTTTTTAATGTTTCTCCCCCTAACCTTCATGAAAGCCCTCGTGTCCCCCCACCCCCCCCTCCCCCACTCTCACGATCTTCCTTAGCCAACCCCACCCTTCGTCGCGTGTTCGCCGCTGTTGATGCCCAGCCGACACCAACCACTGTTCGTTGACCTCGAAGCACTGCACGTCCGCCTTCAACCGGTCGCACCACTGGATCCAGCCCTCGCGCCGCTGCTCCAGCCGTTGCCTTTAGTCGCTTCCAGTCGCTCGCCATCAATCGAAGTTCTTCATTCAGCCGTTCTTCGTCGAGCCCTGTTGTTTGTCCACCGTCAACAATCGAGGCCTACCGCCCGCGAACCCATCGACGGCCGTCACTTCCAGACGCGTCAGATCGCACTTTTCTACAGCCAATCAGTCGTTCTGGCACTTTTCTACCCACGTCGTCATTCTTATGAACACTCAGCCTTGAATTTCGCCGGGTTCTTGTATTCTTTTTTTGTCAGTGATTAGTTGTTGTGAGTGGAATTTGTATGTCAATTAGAGTTCTATTTTGGGTGTTTTGGGTTGTTTTGGAATGCCATTGTTATTGAATTTAAGTTTTGGCCAAGAACTGATTTACCCATAAATTTTCAGGTTGGATTCCAGAATTTGGATTGGTTAGAGCCACTCTCCGGTGAGATTAAGACTTTATCGACAGGTTTTCGTTGGCTTTGTTTGCAAAGTTTGGGAGCGAGTTCAGTTTAAGCTTCAACTTTTGGGAGTTTGCTCCAAGATTATTCCATTCTAAGAAAAAGATTATTAGTTTATTTAGGCTTAAGTTTGAGATAAGTAATCTTACTACTGGAACCACTTTGGTGCCGGGCTATAAATTTATGATTTATTTTGAGGATTTTAAGACTAGTTACAAGGATAATTGTGATGAGATTTAATGGACTATTTAGAAAAGATATATGAGCATGTGATAATATGCCTGAAGCATGTTAATGTATGAACATTATTTAGAATTTTATAAGACATATTAAAAGTACGATTGAGCATGACCCTAAATTATGAGTTAAGCAACACTACTACTGGAATGTCTTAAAGCTAGGTGAAAGTTGGAGCACTGGTTGATGTACATATTTATGTGATTTATTATGAAAGTGTGTAGGCTATATGATGTATTATAAAATTTCGAACGTGTGATTGTTTACATGATTTAGTGCATGAGAGTGATGTGCTATAGTTGATCCATTTAAAACTAGATTAAATATGTATGTTGAGGTTAATTAACATGAGGTTGATAAGGAGATTTTAAAGGACTTATGATTATGTGAATGTTATATGTAATATGAAGTTAGATGTAATCTCTTTTCCTTTCCAGACTGTGTGACTGCATGAAAGTGATGCATGTCCAAGGGCGCTAGTACATGAAAGAGATGTACTAGGGCTGGTATGTATGAAAGTGATACATACCTAGAGGGTATTGGGGTGTACGTAAGAGGTGAACGCTCAGTGGGTTATGTGTATACAAAAGAGGTGTATACATAACCATGTGTACGAAAGAGGTATGCATCCTTACATTTATAGAGATGATCTAGGGTGTACAAAGAGGTACGCACTCAGTAGGTTATGTGTATACGAAAGAGGTGTATACTTAACCAGGTGTACGAAAGAGGTACACATTCAGTGGGTTATGTGTATATGAAAGAGGTGTATACATAACCATGTGTACGAAAGAGGTACATATTAAGTGGGCTATGTGTATACGAAAGAGGTTTATGCATAACCATGTATACATTAGAGATTGTCTTTCCTTCGGGATTCACTAGAGGTTGTGGGTCCTATCGGACTTACTAGAGGTAGTGGGCATACTTAACTATAGTAGGATAGAAACAAGTTTTTTTTCATGTATGTATGTGTCCCAGGAGGACTAGAGCAGTTTATATGTTCTACCAGAGGTAGGCATCTAGAGGACATAGATGTCTAGCCTGACTCCAGTAGTGGGGTTACTTACTGAGTAATTTATACTCATCCTTTCTCATGTTTATCTTTCAGGTAAGAGTAGAGACACATTGACGAATGACAAGTGAAATCCGTGATCAAGCCACTGGGACCAGTTTTATGCTTTCACTCATGATGTTTAGATTTCTTTCATGTTTTTCCACTTTCAGTCTTCATGTTTGAAACTTATTGATTAATATTCATTTCCAAACTTTTACAGTTTTCCAGACTCATTAAATTTCTAATTATGATTTATGGGTACCCTGTTATTTTACTTTTATTTAGTTTTAATGAAAATATTTTATTTGACTTTATTTATTTAGCATTTATTTCGTTATGAAAATGTATCATTTTAAATTCTATGCATGCATGTGTATAGTAACGGCCTAGCTCGAGTCCTAGGGAGTCAGGTCATTACAAGTTTCTCTCGAATCAAGTATTCAGGCAAACTCACCATGTTCCACAAGACACGTTTCAAAAATAAGTAATTTTATTTACCTTTTTTTTTCTTCTTTTTCTCAATGAGGTACTTAAAGGAGTTCCTTTTCTAGTGTGCATCCACATTGCAGTGGTTACACTTGCCCTTGTTGGCCACCTTGGCCTTTCCCTTGCCTTTTACAGTAGCGGTGGGAGCCTTCCCCTTATCTCATTTCTTCTTATGAGTCTTCTTCGAAGCATAAGATTAAGGAACAGACTTAGTTCAAGAGGATGAACCCTTCTGGACTTCCTTTTGTAATGGGCAACGTTATCTCTCTTTCAACCGGTCTCTTATTTTTCATAAGAGATTAGTAAGTTGTAGATCATTAAGGAGACTGCTCAGGATAAATTGGATTTTTTTCATCATCACATTGCTACGAAATTGTAGAAAACTCTTCGAAAGAGATTCCATGATGAACATAACTTGACTGCGCTCATCTATGACTGCTCCATTTGCCTCTACCACGTTAAATTGGATCATCATGTCCAGGACATGTTCCCAAACAGATTAGCCCTCTTTTATTCGGCAGTTGTAAGTGTATTTGAGAGATCATGGTGGAGGTGATAGGACGGTTGTCCAAACATCTCCCATAGAGATTTCATAATCTCTTTTGCTTTTTTCCATGGTCTAGTGCTTCTTAGATAAGACTTCAGTTAAGCTTGTCAAGATATAGGCATGGGCCTTTATCCATTGGTCATAAGTATCCCTCCAAGCCTTGGGTGCGTTACGAGTAGGGTCCAGAGGACATTCCTCTGATAAGACGAACCATAAATTGTCAACAACTAGGATCGTATTCAAGTTGCACTTCAACGTAGTGTAATTTTCGTCTGTTAATTTTTCATGTTTAAGTAGTGTGATAATTGAGGAAGACATTGCCAAAACTAAACAAAAAATAATATTAGTTATTTTTGCCTTAACCCATCACACAAGCAAAAAAATTGCGTGGAATCCATTCATTTAGAAAAAACAAGAAATCATAGAGCCCTTAATAAACAATTGATTTAATTTTTGCAACGATGCTTCAGAGGTTTAGAGCAATAACCACCGAAGGGTGATCTGTTACTCCTCCTCTAAAATGAGACAATTCTCCACGAACTCTAATGCTAAAATAACTCATATTCCTATAGACATTAGCCACCATTGTTTGATTACGAATTTATTAACTCTTAACTCATCCTTATAAGTGTAACCCTCTTACTTTCAGATCCCAGAGGTACGTCAACAGGCAGGTGGATCATAAGAATCTCATGGTGCACCCTAAGGGTGAAGCCCGAAGGATACGTGGACATGCATCTCACTCCCACTTACTATGGACATTTTCGCCATTCACCTTATTATTGAACCATGCAAATACTTTTCGAAGGAATGTCGTGCCTAAGGTGACACGAAGCCGAGCATGGATCTCATGGTCTAAATATAGGGACGTATGAGCAAAATTTGATATAAATATCTTGTTTTATAATTTTCCTCCCACTAAACGGTCCTATTGTATTATAGGCGATGGGATGTATAATCGTGCAACGGAGGCAAACAAAATCAATAAGCACTCTAATTGCATTTAATTTGAGTTCTAAAGCATACGAAATCAAATTTTCTAAAAGAGGGTTTTCAAGAATATCATACCTTTGAAGAATCCTCCAAATCCAAGCTACTCTCTACGAATTCTCAGCTTTAACACCTCAGTGCACTACCAAGAGATATTCTCTATTATTCCTAGCCTTGAATTTGAGCGGTGGAACACTAATTTAAAGTGAATTAAGTGAGGGAATGGAGAGGGTTTGAGATAGAGAGAAAGAGCTACAAGATTTCTCTAAATTCCAGCGTTCATCCCTTTTTCAATTTGAAAATTCCAAGCTTTTTATGTAACCCTTACATGTAAGCCTTGAATAAGGTATGCATTTGACACTTCAGTTGGAATTAAGAAAGTGAGATAAGTGTTTTAATTAGATAATGCCACAAAGAAACTCTAATTTTGTGGATTTCTCCACTAAATCACAAATTGATTTTCAATTTCTTTTTATTTATTTATAATTAAATGAAATCCAAAATTCAATTTCTAAAATTGAATTGAAAATTGAAAAGTGATTTGATTTTTAATTAATTAAATAATAATTTTACACCAAATATTAGATTAAACAAATACCTAATTTTAAACATGAATCATATTCATATTATCAATATTTAAATCAATATTTAAATGTTTTAAACTACTTAATTTTGTTTTATTTCGATAAATTAAACATTAATTATATCGAATATAATTATGAAAACCCTAATTTGAAATTGAACATTTCAAATTCAAACCCTAGTTGTCAATTTGAACACTTCATATTGAAACACTTAATTCAATTTGAAAACTTAATTTTGATTTTGAACATTTCAAAATTACTCAACTCACTCATCCAAGGTGTTCATGTCTTACGAGCTAGTAGAGGAATCTTACGAACCTATAGATCATGAGCTCCAATGATTTGAGATTAATTGGCTAAAACTCTTTAGACCGAATTAATCAATATTAATTAACTACCGAGTCACACCACTATAGCTCGATAGTTGCACTCTCTTCACTGTAGATATATTTGTGTCCACTTGATTTAACCAAAATGAGTAAGTCGACTCTTCACAGGTTGTTCGTAATAACGACTGGGTCAAATATTTTTTTACTCCCCACTCAGTCTTGTCCCCAAAATGGTAGGCTTATTGAGTTGGTAAACTGGTCACACTCACCCATACAAATCAAAGGACAATCTCTCATGAACAGGAGTCTATAACTCACTTAGGATTAAGACTAAGTTGCCTAAGTTATCCTAGTGATATAGAAACCTAACTAATCAACGAAGTTACATCTAGTGGTTACTATTCTGTGGTCCGGTCTTATGAAAACTCATTGTATGGGATACCTTCGTTCTCATGTCCCGTACACGAACGTGCTTGATCGTTGCATTTGTATCAAATACAAAGTGAGTTTTATCCATAGTGTCATCAAGATAAGATACCCAGTTTTATCCATATAGTATAGACCCTTTAGGTTGTATCTGATGATGTTAACATTCAACATGCAAAAGCAATTAGGATCTTAAGCAGTCTAGTTTCATCAATTTTAGTAAAGAAACATGCAACTTCATATAAAGAGAATAGGGTTTCAAAGGTATACCTTTGAAGAAATTTTCAACCTTTCAGTTCCAGGTTGAATCTGTTGGAAATGTCCTAGAACTTGTAGTTCGTGAATTTTGTGTTAAACATTCTATTTATCAATAAAATATTATTGAGTACCTTATTCAATAAAGTTGTTGATTTTGCATTCTATTATGAAAATCCAATAAACATATCAATGGGTATAGTATGAATACTTTGATTTTATGTGGTGACATAAAAAAAATCAAGTTAATAGTATATAGCCTAAATGGTCTATAAGTATATGGATGAAACTGGGTATCTCATCCTTATAAGATTATTGGATGCGGCCCATTTTGTATAGGTAATACAGATGACATAATCCACAAATCATTCATGTAGAGACATGTGAGTGGGGGGCATCCTATGTAATGAGTTTGCATATAGACTGGACCACAAAATAGTTACTTTTCTTTATAACGACTCTTTACTATTAAAACTGAATATTTCATACTTAAGTAACCTAGGATAACTCGATCTTAATCTTGAGTTAGCTATGAACTCTTGTTTATTTGGGATTATCCTTTGATCTGCATGGGTGAGAGTAGTCCAACATCACTGCTCAATAAGCCTTCCATTTTGGGGATAAGACCGAATAGATAGTTGGGGACATAGCCCTACAAGATAGAATTCACTCCTACCCATTTTAGGGTTAACAAATAGGTTATTCTCTTAAGTGCTGATTCTAGGTCTTGAACAATCGGAACTCACCTTCTCGTGATAGAGAAGGACATGATTCATAAGTAGTATTATGAATCAAATTATTCATTAGAGGGTCAGAGGAAACTTAAGGAACGAGATGTATTTATGGGGTAAAACAGTAATTTTGACCCAGTTGTAATTACAAACGACCTGTGAAGGATCGACTTAGTGATTATCATTTATATGGACAAAAATATATCTTCAGTGAGGAGAGTGCAACTATCGAGCTGTAATGGTGTGTCTTGATAGTTAACAAATAGTAATTAATTCGATTAAAAAGTTTTAACGAATTAATTACAGATCGTTGGAGCTTATGATTTGTAGGTCCATTAGGTCCCTCTACTAGCTCATTAAATTGAAATAACAAATTCAGTATTGATGTATGAAATTGAAATATTCAAATTCAAATTTAGGGGTTTTCGATTGATTGTATATGATACAATTATAAACGTTTAATATAATTGAAATTAAACGAAATGGAAAATCAATTAATATTTAAATATAAAATTGATTTATTGGTGATATTGATATTTTATTAATTTAATATTTAGATATTAAATTTTTTAAAATTAGTTTATCTAAAATAATTATTTTTGAATTAATTTTATAAAACTAATTTAAAACTAAAAATAAAAATGTTTTTTGAAAAAATTTTAAGGGAAAAATCCACTAACCACATTTTGATGGATTATCAACAAAATCCAATTGGAAATTGATATGATTGTTGAGGTTAATGCCCTAAAGTCTCGTGTCCTGTAGTTTATAAGCAGTTTGCGCGAATGCTTGTGATCTATAATATATGATATTTTACTTCACTTCTTGATTTTGCTCAGTTAAATGTTTTATTTGCTTTACCACAAACCAATAAACCTAAAATCCATAGTTATCTGTCTGTAACATAAGCATATATATGGTGACATACAAGTGGAAAATGTCTTAAGGGATAACCAAAATGGTCTGTAGTATATGGATATAGGAGTGAAACCTTATCATGGTAACGCTATGGATGCTGCCCGCTTTGTGGAATGGTCATAAGTGTCGTGACTTGTCACAGATGGTCTGATTTTGATCATTTATGTAGGGGACATGCGAGCGGGGATGTTTTATACAAAGAGTTTATATAAGACCTGACCACAAAGTGTTAACGTCTCGTTATATAACACCGTTCATGACAGAGACTTCAGTTCACTAGGATGACCATAGGTAACATGACCTCAATCCTGAGTGAGTTAGTAACTCCTGCCATTGACGGTGGTTCTTTGATTTGCATGGGTACGAGTGGCCAGATCGCCTACTCAAACCTACCACTTTGGGGATTCGTCTGATTTGAGAGTTGGGAACTCAGCTACACAAGATGAAATTCACTCCTTCCCCGATGTAGGGGCAAGTAGATAGATAGCTCCTTAAGGGCTGATTCTAGGGGTTTGAACGATGTGGCGCCAAACACCTTCTCTGAGCTCGAGTGGTGTTCACACATAGTTGGATTATGTTATATTATTCATTAGAGAAATCAGTGGTACTTAAGGAGTGAGATGTAACTATAGTGGCAAAACGGTAAATTGGTTCAGCTATACTTACGAGCATATGTGAAGGGTCATTGTACTCATGATTGGTTATATCCGATGGACACAGAAATATATCTGTGGTAAGAAGAGTTCAGCTGTTGGTCTTTAGAGTAATGCTTGGTAGTTAACGGAAGGTGGATCTCGTGGCTAAAGAGTTTAGTCAGCTATTCACGTACCGTCAGAGCTTCGAGCCATAGGTCTATAAGGCCCTCTTGGTAGCTTGGATAAAGTTAAGAATAAGTTTTTGTGTCAGCTTGAAATGTTCAAATTGACAAGAGGGAGTTCGATTATATATGATATAATTGAACTAGTTAATTATATATGATATGATTGACTAAATGTATGAGATTCATTGTTTTGGAAGAAATTGGATATAAATATGATTTATATCAAGTAGAGGAGAAAATACTATAGTAGATATATGATATCAAACTATGGGTTAAGAATATAATATGATTATATTGATTAATTAATTAATTAGGCGGTTATGAGATTATTGGCCGAGAATTTCTCTGGAAATGTGCGAAAATGGGAAGATCGAATTCAGTTCTTGTAACTAAAGAATAAAATGAAAATTGGTTTCATTTTGGAAAAGATCTGAAAAATCGCTCACGATGTGTTCCTATTCGATCGCTTAGCATTGAGAACCTATGTGATAGCGCCCATCGTCCTAAACGATCGCACATCCGCACACTAAATGATTGATTACGTTTACTACACGATCACTTAGCATGCCAAGCAGACCTAAACGATCGCTTACCATTTGCTAGATGATCATTTAGCAAAACCTACACGATCATGTACCTTTTTTTAAACGACAAGCACCCAACTATACGATAGTCTTCTACTATCTCCCACTTGCTTGTTCGTTCAACACGATCGTCTTTTCCTCATCCCTCTATCAATTCCATCAAAGTCCACCCTTTGGATTCTCATTCTGAGAACACCGAGGGCTTCGAGTGGTGGTGTCGTCCCCAGTTGCTATTGGTTCATGCGTTGCCGATCGTGTAGACGATCGTAGTGCTGTTAGGTGACTATTTGCTAGGCGATAAAGAGCATAGAGGAGTTCGCTTCTGCTGGATTGAGTTGAATAAAGAAAGTCTTCAATGGTACGTTTCTCTCAGTCTTTTGTATATTATTTGTTAAAGCATGCAAGTAATTAGTGTACAATGCATATCTGAATGTTAGAATGTATGTGTGGTAATTTTGTCACAATGAAATTGGAAAGATCCGCTTCCTCTCATGGATTCTCTTGTTTAAGAGTTCTTTCCATGATCACCGAGTAGGTGGTGCCCTCCATGCAGCCTATTGGTTTTGCATGATTTCTACATATATATAGTAGCTCCATGCATGAAGATCATGAAGCAATTAGAGTTTTACTTGTTGAAGTGAAAACCTGAAAACCCTACACGTCCCTCATTTATTCTTCATCAATTCAACTTGATTTCAGTGTTTCCATCACACGTTCTAGCTTGAGTATAGTGAAGAGAAATATCTCGGTGGTAGTCCTCTTGAAGATTCAAGCACTATCTTGGTGATTTACAGCTTAATTCGTGGAGGAAATCTTCAAATGTAATATGTGTTTCATACCCTCTTATGAATATCATATGAACAACATGCTTAAAACATAAATTAAATGTGGTTTAAGTACTTATTGATTCTGAAGTCTTCCATTACTTGATATATCATTCCTTCAATTGATATCATAACATGATTTAAGCGCTTAACTATTGTTAATTTGAGTTTGGTGGGTGTTTTTTTCATGAACTGCATGAAATACTATACTGATATGGTTTTTCCAGTGTTTTGGCATTTGAATCCTTTCAATTATGTTGTTTCTCTTGTAATTGGCTCTTGTTTGATGGGCCTTAATATGTATTTAAGAGTGTGTAATTCATATGGAGTCATTAGAAGTTGAAATTAGGATGTAATTGAAGAAAGAAAAAGAAGGTCGAGCTGTAGATTTCCAGTTATTTAGCTACTATTTGAATTTCCAGCGAGATTGGACCAAGTTCGAGTGAGATTTCATGTTCAAGCTTGATTTTGAATCGAGTTTGAGCGAGATTCTGATGGAATTCCAAGCAAGAAATCAAGTTCGAGCGAGATTTAAAGCAAGTAGCGAGATTCTGATGGTTTGAGCGAGATTTCAATAAGCCAGCAAGAGATCAAATTTTGAATGAGATTTCAACCAGCAGCGAGAGATCAAGTTTGAGCTAGATTTCAACATGGAGCGAGATCACGTTCAAACCAAGCGAGATCTTGGTCCATCAGCGAGATTTGGTTTATCCAAACTTGATTCTTGAACCGGTTTAAGAAGATTGACTGGTTTGACCGGTTTTCTTTAAACTTGACCCGGTTCATTTTCAAAATTATTTTGATTGGCCAAGTTTAGGTGGTTCACATTCGGTTAAGGATTTTTTAGGTCCAGTGAGCTGTTTGAGCGATTAAAAAGCGGTTTGGAGATGTCAACTGTTTTTTGTAATACATAGGCTTTTGAAATGGAAATCTAATTTCAAAAATTAAAATGGAAAAATTATTAATTCTAAAATTAATTCTTAATTAAATTAATTTAATATCATATATTAAATTAATAAAATACCTCTATCAAATATGAATCTTTATTCATATAATTAATATTTAAACCATGTTTAAATATTTTTCAATTCTCCAATTTCGTTGAATTCGATAATTAAACGTACAATTATATCGTATATAATTACTGATCCTCTTAATTCAAATTTGAACGTTTCAAATTTACTCATCACGCTATTCTAATGTTTAATCCGCTTATGAGCTAGTAGGAGACCTTATGGACTTACAGATCATGGGCTCCAACAATTTTAGATTAACCGTTTAAACTCTTTAACCTAATTAACCAACATTCGTTAGCTAACGGGTCACTTCACTAAAACTTAGCAGTTGCATTTCCCTCACTGTATATATATTTCTGTCCACTCGATATAACCATAATCAGTAAGTCAACGCTTCATGGGTTATTCATAGTAACAGTTGGGTCAAAAGTTGTTTCATTCTCGAGATTACATCTTGCTTCTTAAGTTCCATTGATCTTCTAATGAACAATTCGTTTGTGATCCATTCACTAAACCAAGTCTTTCTCCGGCCAATGAGAGGGTGGGGCCCCTTGTTCAAGACACGAAGTCAGTACTTAAGGGAACGACCTCTCTACTATCCCAAAAGTGAGTAGGAATGAATTCCATCTTGCAACCTTTGTTCCCAGCTATCTACCTGGTCTTACCCCTGAAATGGGAGGCTTATTGAGCTGGTGTTATTTGAGCCAACTCTCACCCATGCAAATCTAAGGATAATCCCAAATAAACAGAAGTTCATAGTTAACTCAAGATTAGGGTCAAATTACCTAGGTCATCGCTTTGAAATAGTCATGTTTTAAACAATAAACAACTTTATAAAGTAAGAGTGGCTTATTTCTCAGTTCGATCTTATACAAACTCTTTACATAGGACGCTTTCACTCACATGTCTCCACATGAACGTTTTTGGATCATATCATTTGTATTAAATATAAAGTGGGTCGTATCCAATAGTGTTCCTAGAATGAGGTACCCAGCCTTATCCATATACTATAGACCATTTTGACTATCTACTCAAACTTGATCTACTCTTATGTCTCCACATAAAGTTCAAGTACTTATGTAATAGCTATGGATCTTAGTTTATTTGATTTAGTTTTTATAAGAGCAATTTACATATTCAATAATAGTTCTATTGAATAAACCTCAATAACCTTTTTATTACAAATAGAATATATTTAATTTTACAAACTACGAGTTTTAGGACATACAACCCAACAGTATCTTGAACACTAATCCCCATATGTCTCCACGTATAGTTCAAGACTCATACAACAGTCTAGTATGTTAGTTTATTGGATTATGTTATTTAGGCAAGATAAATACAAGATAAAAAACAACTATTTATTGCAATAAACATTAATAATACTTTATTAATGATCAATCAAATGCTACATTTACTATCTACGAGTTATATGGCATAAAACCCAACAATAGAAACACTAACTAATTTAGAAAGTTTTTAAAGTATCAACAAAATGACATAAATGTGTGAATTTGGATTTTATAGAATTATAATGAAATATGTCAATTGTAAATACACTACAAAAGTAAAGATCTAGAAATGTATTAAACTTTCTTTAGGTTTAAGGAATTCTAGAATTCCTTTAGATAAGAATGAACCAAAATATTTAGAATATTTAGAATCCAAAAATAATCTAGAGAAATCCTTTTATTTGAGTTCCAAGGACCTCATGCCTATAAATAGAAGGTGTGACCCTATATGTGAGCCAAGAAAAGCTAGAGAGTTGACAAAAAGAAGTGAATGAGCATTAAAGAGTGAAAGAGTAATCTCTAAGTGTACTTCCTTGTATATTCATAATAAAAGTTCCTTTCTTTTCAAAAGTTTGTCTTCATTTTTGTGCTAATTTCTTCAACAAGTGGTATTAGAGCCAGGTTAGACTAGCTTGTTGTGGTGGAGCTTCTAAAGATCGAGTTATGAGACTTTGAATCTTGTTATAGGGACACAACTACTCTGGAGTACATTCATCACTATAAGATAATGGGAGACCTTCACATTGTTGGAGGAACCAAAAAGCTCAACGCTCATAACTACAAAACATAATCTCTATGCATGAAGTCTTATCTCCAAGCCCAAGAGTTATGGGATGTACTGAAGTCAATCCACCTGAGGATGTTGCCACTTTGAAGAAATGGAATATCAATGTAGGTAAGGTCATGTTTACAATTAAAACTACAGTTTACGATGAAATGTTGGAGCAAATAAGTACAATGGAGACAGGTACCATGGGACACATTTGCTTCAATTTTCTCAAAAGAAAATGATGCGAGATTGCAGTTTCCAAAGAATGAGCTATTATCAGTTCCTTAAAAGGAGATGACTATCAACCAATACTTTAGGTAAAAACACTAAACCGTGAAATCTCTTAATTAGATCCTACTTTTGCTATTTTAGAATCAAGGATGAGAAAAGTTATTATTCATGGACTTAAACCTAGATATAGAAGCTTTATTGCTGCTATTCAATGTTGGGCAGTCCAACCTTTCCTGATTGACCTAGAAAATATGCTTGTAGATAGAGATGTCCAATTTCTCCATGAGGATGGGATCCCATGGGGCCCCGCCCTGAACGGGGCGGGGATTCCCCGATTAGGTGGGGAATGGGGGAGGGGTGGGGGAAAAAAATTTCCCGTGAGCTAAACGGGGACGGAAATGGAGAATGCATTCCCCGTCCCCGCCCCCGGCCTCGGCCCCACCCCGTTTTCTGTCCCTGCCTCGATTAGCTTTTACATATTTATTTAGTATAGTTATTTAATGTTATGTTATTATTATTATTATATAAATATTACATTTAAATTTCAAATTTGATTATTTATTGGGAAAGATAATGAATATGTTTAAATTTAGATTATATATATGAATAATTTTATTTATATTTATTTCTTTATACTAAAAAAATAAATTAGCTTTTTTATACCAAAATTTGAGTAATTTATCTTTAAATTCAAATTTTCATATAAAACTAACCATAATAAAAAATTTAATGATAATTTTAATTATTTAATTAAAATTTGCTTACATTAATGATTTAAATTAATTGACTTTTTACAAAAAAAAAAAGGTAACGGGAAAAAACTTCCCGTGGGGAATCCCCGCCCTGATCTCCGTGGGGAATTTCACGAGGATGGGGAATGAAATGGGGAACGAGGACGGGGATAGGGAATGGCATTCCCGGCCCCGCCCTGCCCCATGGACATCTCTACTTGTAGATGCATGTTTTTCAACAAGTTGGCTCTTATGCATAAGAGGTAAATTATGAAAATGATTGGATTGTCGATTCAGGCTGCTTTAACCACATGATAGATTATAAGAGGAAGCTGTAAAATACATTTGAATACATAGGAATCTGAGTTGTTGTCACTACAAATAACTCAAAGTTGTCAATAGCCCTTGTTGGCAAAATTCTGATAATGCCACGTTGTAATTCTAATCAAGTAGAACTAAAGAACATATTTTATTTGTCTAGAATGAAGAATATTTTGGTATCAATATCTCAATTGATATCAGTAGGCAACTTTTTCGTGTTTAGATCTAACGATGTCAAGCTGTATCATAATCTCAAAGTCAATGGTACGCTATCGATGGAAGGGAAAAGAATAGATTCCATTTACTTCATATCAACAGAGGAAAACTAGGTGAATAAAACATGGAAGAATGAAACAGCAGATTTGTGGCAAGCAAGATTTAGCCATGTTAGCTACAATAAATTGAAGACAAGAACTAGATAAGTCTATGCTTAAGGAGCTACCTCAACTTGATATCAGAGAAGATATGAAATGTGTGGATTGCCAGTTTGATAAGGCACATCAACTACCATTTAAGGAGTCCAAGTTTAGAGCAAAGCAACCATTGGAGTTGGTGCATTCTGATGTATTTGGTCCTGTCAAGCAACATTCAATCAATGGTATGTTCTATATGGTAAACTTTATTAATGACTTCTTCAGGTAAGTTTGAGTGTTCTTTATGAAAGAGAAGTATGAAACAATTATAAAGTTTAAAGGATTCAAAGAACAATTTGAAGGTGAATTAGGAAAGATAATTCAATGCCTACGTACAGATAATAGAGAGAATGTACGTCTAATGAATTCTCTCAATACTTGCAAAGGTATAAGATACGCCATCAATTGACGTGTCCAAACGCTCCACAACAAAGGAGTGGCAGAAAGGAAAAATAGACATCTTGCAGAAGTATGTTGCAGCATGTTATACGCAAATAATGTGCAAAGAAGATTCTGGTTGAGTGCATGAGAACAATAGCCTATGTGGTTAACAGACTTCTTTAATAGAGTCCTAATTCCAAGTCACCTTATAAAAAAATTGTTGAATATCAAGCTAACAATTGAACACTTTTGAGCCTTTGGTTGTGTGTGTTATGTATTTGTACTAGGTCATTTGAGAAAAAAGTTTGATAAGATCGAAAGTAATTAGATGCATCTTTGTTGAATATGACAATCAAATAAAAGGGTAGAGGTGCATTGATCCTATCAGTGGACAATGTTATACATCAAAGAATGTGATATTTGATAAAGCATCATCATGGTGAGCACCTGAATTAGAAAAGGCACCCGAAGATGAGAAGTCTTTCAAAGAAGAACCAAAAAAAGAAATAAGTCAAGTGCAAAAAGCTCCAATACAAAAGAAGAAGAAAACAACGAAGAGACACGATCCTCGGCAAAGTAGAGTATATAATCAAAAGTCGCAATTATAAAGATCAACCAGACTATGAAAACCAAATTTCAGGTACGTGAATACGACATTAGAACCATTTGAAGAGCCAGAAATATATGATGAAGCATCAAAGAATATTCAATAGAGAAAGGCTATAGAAGAAGAAGTTAACGCACTAAGAAGAAATCGAACATGAGACTTGGCATTAAAGCCTAAAGATTTTAAACTCATATCATGTAAATGATTTTACAAAATTAGAACTCGAGCAAATGGGATAGTAGAGAGATATAAAGCTCGACTGGTGGTACGCGAGTTTTCTCAACAATATGGCTTGGACTATAATGAGACATTTAGTCCTGTAGTAAAGCTCACAACTGTTCGAGTCTTATTAACACTTGTTGCTAGTAAGGGATGGAAGGTATGGCGGATGGATGAATGCTTTCTTAAATGGAGAGCTAAATCGATAAATATATATGGAACAACCAAAAGGAATTGAGGATGAAGCTCATCATGACTATGTCTGCAAGTTGAGAAAGGTTTTATATGGTTTGAAGCAAGTACTAAAAGCCTGGTAAGAAAAAAATTGTAGAATTTCAAGTTGAAAGTGGCTTTGCAGTAGCTCCAGCAGATTCCAACTTATTTGTCAAAGCTTAAGACTCAAAGGTCACAATATATGAGTCTATATGGATGACTTAACCATAACAAGAGACTACATACAAAAAGTCCAACGAATAAAGCAGAATCTACTAGTCTGATTTGAAATAAAAGAGCTATGAGAACTAAAACATTTCCTTGGACTATTGGTGGAGCGCTCAGAGAAAGATTTGTTCCATGGACAACAAAAGTATGTAAAGAATCTTCTGAGCCAATATAAACATTGATGGAGGTTAATAAAAAGTTCTGCATGCATGAAGGTAAAGATCATGCAGACTCAAAGATGTATTGCCAATTGGTAGGTAGTTTGATCGACCTTAATTTAACAAGACCCGATATCTCATCTTTTGTTAGAGCTGTGAGTTAGTACTCAAAGAATCCAAAGAATCCTCATCTTGAAGTAGTTTAAAGAATTTTAAGATATTAAAAAAGAACAAGTGAATACAATCTTCTATATAAGAAAGGGGATGACTACAAGTTAAAAGGCTTATGCGACATTGATTTTGTATGAGATCACGATACATGACGATCAACTACTAGGTACTTGTTTAAACTTGGTTATGGAGTGGTTTCTTGGTGTAGCAAGAGACAATTAACAGTTGCACTATCTACCATAGGAACAGAGTATAAAGATGCAGCCATGCCAGCACAAGAGAATCTGTGGACAAAGCAACTAATGAAAGATTTGCACCAAAAAGTTAGTCATGCAATGACTTTATATTGCGATAATCAATGCTTAGCTGAGAATCCAGTGTTCCATGCAAGAACCAAGCATGTGAAAATGTATTACCACTTCATAAGGGAAAAGGTACTTCAAGAAGAAATTGAGATGAAGCCAATAAAACTCGAAGATTAAATTGCAGATGAAGGGATCAAATTCACAATGAAAGCATTGTGAACACCTTGCATCCCACAATTTGATTTTTACATAAACCATTCAGTATACTGAAGCATAATATAAACATGTAATATAGCATGATTTAGGGGAAAAGATTATAACCATTCTTACCTTTGTAGATTCCCAAGCTTCACAAAAAGTCTTCTTTAAGTTTCAACGAACGACTCCTCCAACGATCTCGAGCATGAACGATTTCTTGAACAATCTCAAATACAACCATGAGTGTAACCTTGTTATTCTCTAGGATTCCAATAGAAGGATAAGTGATATCCACCTATTGGGAGAGTGAGAGGAGAAAAGGTTTTTGGAGAGTAAAGAGAATTTTCTTTGTGGCTTAGGAAAAATTTTGCACAATAACACTTGTGTATTGTGTATTCTCAGTGTCTGTGTCCTAAATGGGCCATAGAGAGGTCTTTATATAGAGAAGAGTCAAACCCTTTTCCGATCTTTTTTCTATTTTCCTTTTCCATAATCAATTAATTAAATAACACTTATAACATCTTGTTGTTGCATCGAAACATAGAAATGTTGACTAATCTGACTAACATTGAACTTGGTAAAATGAAATGGTTGAATAATTGAAAAATGAGATTATTCAAGAATACACATTGAATGCTAAGATTACGCATTGAGTTTCTGGTAGTAGATCCATAATCAAAAAAGTGTTTGTGATTGTTCCAGAAGAAATGAAACAAAAGATACGGTAGAGCTAGGACAGTTATTGTATGAGGTCTATCCAATGCTAGATGCAGAGGCGCATAATAGATCGATATGAACATCATGAGCTGTCCTGTAATAAAACCTGTTGTTGCTGATACTTTCTTAATATATATATATATATATATTTAATTAGCATAAAAATCGTATATATATGTGCAATACCTCTCTATTAATTAATTCTTTGTGAATGTAATTCACTTGAATTAATTAATTGAATCTTATTCAAATATTACTTTCCAATTTATTTTGAATTATTGATCATATCCAAAATGAATTATATATTAATCACATTAATATATAGTTTCCTCAAATTAATTTGAACAATTCAAATCATCCCTTTTAAATATACTCTAGTGAGCTAACAAGGGATCTGGTGGACCCTAGATAAGAAACTCTAATGATATGAGATTAATTGGCTAAACTCATTAACCAAGTTAATCAATATTTGTTAATTGTGGGTATACTCTACTAAAGACCCACAACTGCACTCTTCTACAAATATATTTATGTTTCCACGAATATAGACCAATAATAACAAGTTAGTCCTTGACGAGTGTTCGTAACTCCAATTGTATCAAATTACCATTCTACCCTTGGGTTACCGCGGACTCCTTAAGTACTAGTGTTCCTCTAATGAACAACCTGTTCATGGTCCAATTATTAAACAAAAACCTATCTCGGGCCAATGAGAGGGTATGACCCTTTTTTCAAGTCCTTGAGACACCACTTAAGGGAACACTCATCTATTTTTCCTTAAAGTGGGAATGGAAGAATTCCATCTTGTATTATTATGTTCTCAGCTTCCCCACTCGATCTTGTCCCTAAAATGGTAGGCATATTGGGTCGGCAAACTGGCCACCCCATCCATACAAATCAAAAGAAAATCCCTCATGAATAAGAGTTCATAATATACTCAAGACTAAGACCAAGTTGCCTAGATCTTCCTATTGAAATAGAAACCTAACTAGTTAATGGTGTTATAGTGGTTACTATTTCATAGTCCATTTTTATGCAAACTCATTGCATAGGATAGCTCCACTCGCCTGTGTCAAGTACAAAAACACATTGGATCATTGTGTTTGTATCAAATACAAAGTGGGTCGTATCCATAGTGTTACCAGGATAAGGTATCTAGCTTTATCCATATACTATAGGCCTTTTAGGTTGTATCTTGAACATTGATCCTTGTATGTCTCCATATACAGTTGAAGATTCATAAGGCAACCTTGGACGTTAGTTTATTGGATTTAAGTTTATTAAGACAAAAATAGACAAACAACACAAACAATAACATTTATTGAATTAACATCTATAACTCTTTATTGATGACAATCAATTAATAACATTTATTATCTACAAGTTTTAAGGCATAAAACCCAACAGTAGATATATTCACCAAAGAACTGCCTGCAACCAAGCATGCAAAGTTTCGGCAGCAACTCAGGATAATTAAAAGACCTAGAATAGTTAGTATTGAGGGAGAGAGTTAAAATATAAAGCAACACTAACTAATCTAGAAAGTTCTTGAAGTATCAACAAAATGACGTAAATGTGTAGATTAAGATTTTCTAAAATTATGATGAAATAGGTACATTGTAAATATACACCACAAAAGTAAAGATCTAGAAGTTTCCTAGAATTTCCTTAGGTGTAAGAAATTCGAGAATTCCTTTAGATAAGAATAAATCAAGAAATATGTAGAATATTTCGAATCCTAGAACAATCTAGAGAGATCATTTTACTTGGACTTCAAGGATCTCATGCCTATAAATAGGAGGTGTGACCCATATTTAAGCCAAGAAAAGTTAGAGAGTTCACAAAGAAAAGTGAGTGAGTGTTAGAGAGTAAAAGAGTAATCTTTAAGTATCCATCCTTGTATATTCGTAATAAAAGTTTTTTTTTCAAGAGATTGTCTTCCTTTTTGTGCCGTCTTCAACAACATTTACTTCAACAAATTATTGTGCCATCATTTTCCACATCCATATGTTATTATTGGTTTTCTAATTTGCTTTATAGAAGATTTATAAGAATAAATCATCAAGCTACATGTTCTTGAGTTTTTTTTTTTAAAGTTGCAAAGATATGACCAAGGTGACAAAGTTAAAATTGACTAACAACTAGCTTTTGTAGACATAAGTCCCAAAAGGAGAAACAAGAAAAACCAAAATTGGAGTGGGAGTTAATTTTTTCTTTCAATAAAACAATATTTTTGAAGTCATGTATTACTTCTTTTCTTTCACTTTCTTCCAATCATAACTTTGACGTTTAGAATGTTAAATGATACCTTATTTACTAACCTACACACTTTGATAAACATTTTAAAAACATTTTAGACCAAACAAAAAAAATTAAAATAAACATTTTCAAAATACTATATACTAGCATATATTCAACAATAAAAAATACGTCTTTACTTCCTCCGAAAAAAATGGTCGATTGAAATAACAAAAGAAATATATGTGTGTGGGTATATATATTTGAATTCAATATGCAAAAAGGAAATTCAATTAGCGTTTTAGAAATTTATTCTTTTAATTTCAAAGTTTTGAAAAATAAATGGATCTAGTTTCTAACTTTTCAAAACATATATTTTTAGCCTCCGAAATTTTAATATTGGTACATTTGGTTTTTGAATAATTTTCAAAATATAATTTTTTAATCTTTAAATTTTTTAGAATAGGTTTTAAAAGGTCGTTGAAATAATTTTTTTTAATTATTTTAAATAATTATATAATATTTTAAATTAAAAAATAATTTTTAAAAAAATCTTCATAGATAGAAAAAAATGTCAAACTATTTATAAAAATCGTCTATCACAATTGAATTATGTGATATACCACTAGGCACAAACCCCTTTTCCTTCATTCATTACACAACTCTCCTGCATTATCTGTTCGCCCTTGAGCGCATAACCCGTGAATCAAACAGTCACACGAAAATGAATGTGAAACTTAGAATCAGGTTGCATGCTAACCTAATATAATTATGGTTTTAACAAAGATCAAATTAATTAAATTGTTTTAAAGAGTTTAAAATGTGGTAATTAATTAATTTATTTTTTATTTTATTTATAATAAGATTAGATTTGAAATAAATTTTTTAGTTTATTTTAAATAGTTTAAAATGAGAAATTAAAAGCCTATGGACACTACGTTCACTTCCAAATTTCTTCCTTTGTTATCTACTTTTCACCAATGGTTTTAAAAACCAAGTTAAATTTTGAAAACTAAAAAAGTAACTTTCAAAAAGTTGTTTTTGTTTTTTGAATTTGGCTAAGAATTTAATCATTCTAATTAAGAAAAATGCAAATCATTGTAAGAAATATGAATTAAATAGATTTAATTTTAAAAAAAAAAAAAAAAAAATCAAATGGTTATCAAACGGAGTCTAAAAATCAAATGTACACTACCTACAAACTCAAATTAAGAAGTTTCAACAAATGTGTACATATTTTTCAAAAATTAAAAGAGATAAAAAAAAAAAATTCTTTCGAATCTTTTTAATTTAGTTAAAAATATATGAATTGGAGAGATTCCAACCTCTAGAAGAAAAAAAAAAAGAAAGATCTTAAGTCAAAAGCGCATGCAGCAAAGCCCCCTCCTCCACTTGTACCGAAAGAAGGCGGGGCCACGGCGGCCATGGGGCTGTCTGCCGCTGCCTAAATGGGCGCCACCACCACACTATGGCTGGTCCTTCTCCCTACCTCTTCACTATATTTCTCTCTCCTTATTGTTTGGAGTCTTGACTCCTCTTTTTTTTTCTACAAATTTTAAACCTCACTACACATTTCTATTTCTAATCATTACTCTTTCCAAATCAATATACTTTCTAGTCCTTATAATTTTTTAAACAAATTACTGATATATAAAAATGGGGTATTTTCAGATTAAAAAAAAATAACCAACTTGTTTATAAATATAATAATAGACTACATCTGATAGATATTTATCGCAGTTTTTCGCCTACAGATAAATGTTTATCGTAGTCTATCGCCCATTGATAGATGACTATCATAGTTTATCACTGATAGACAATAATATTTTGTTATATTTAAAAATATTTTTCAGCAGTTTTACCATATAAACAATTACCCTGTAAAAATCCTGTTTTTCAACATTTATACGTTCATTCTTACCAACTTTCAAAATATCTATTTAATTTATCACACCTTTTTAAAGTATTTGTTACCCATTTCCAACATGTCTAGCTTGAGTACATGCCCACGTTATTAAATTAATATATATACTCAAATTCATTTTTTTTTTAATTTATGAAGGTCTTGTTTGGTAACTATTTTATTTTTTATTTTTGTTTTTGAAAGTTAAACTTATGGACACTACTTCTACCACCAAATTTCTTCCTTTGTTATCTACTTTTCACTAATAGTTTGAAAAACCAAACCAAATTTTGAGAACTAAAAAAAAGTAGCTTTCAAAAAGTTATTTTTGTTTTTGGAATTTGGCTAAGAATTTAGTTATTGTACTTAAGAATGATACAAATCATTGTAAGAAATGTGGATAGAAATGTGGATGATATAGGCTTAATTTTCAAAACAAAAACCAAAAACCAAATAATTACCAAATGAGGCCTAAATAATCCAAATGCACTGATTTCATGTGGCATATCATCGACATTTATGCCAATGAATGTGTTGCGAAGGGAAGAATATCAATTTGGCACAAACAAAATTTTTTGTAGTGAAGCTTTTTGCTTTGTTATCGACACTTTCAACCAATGTTTTCAAAAATCAAGTAGAATTTTAAAAATGAAAGTATGATTTTTGTTTTTGTGAATTTGTTTAAGAATTAAAATGTTTCTAAAAGAAGTATGAAAACTATGAAAATAGAGAGAATATAATAATAAATTTTGAAAGAAAATAAAAAATAAAGGTATTGTTTGGTATACCATTTGAATTTTGAGAACTATGCTTGTTTTTTTAAAAAAATTATCGATGGTTTTTCATGTTTCCTTTGTAAACATTTAGATTTTTAATCAATTATTTTCAAAAACAAAAACATATAAAAATATTATTTGTTAGAGCTTTGTTGATTGACTCTATATTTTCCTAAGGCTGCATGTGGTGGTTTTGCAGTTGTCACAAATATTGTCTCAATAAAATATTTTATAACAGTCACAGAAGATGTTTTTTTTGCCTTATATTTTCTTTTCTTATCTAGATATATTTTGCAAATTTATTTTTGCCTGATATTTTTCTTGTTCAAGGCTCAGTTTATATTTTTTTCCAAAAAAGTATTGTATTTCCTTTCATGGCTTCGATTTTTTAAAAGAAAAAAACAATGTTCTTTTAGGGCGGCTACATTTGATTATTATTGGAGAGTATTTCTATTTTTGGTGGTCGAATTGTGCAACATCGTGCTTTTTATCTTTGTTCCCCATATTCCACTATGCAATCTTGTTGATTGAAAGATGCAAGACCTAGAAGATATTCTCTATCTTAGAGGGAGTCTAGGACATTATCCTTGAGAAGTGATTCTTGATTTTAGGGGGAGCCTAAGACCTCGTTCTTGAGAAGAAATTCTCAATCTTAGAGTGGATCTAAGATTCATCGGCGAAAGGAGTTCATTGAAGAAAATAGAAGATAATATTGTTAGAGAGAAGCCTCACGCACTGTTGGAAGTCGAAGTATTCAACATTAATATTAACATACTTAGGGGCATTTGAGAGGGAGTTTCACATCTAAGGGGAGCCTAGATGATCTATGAGTTGGGCTTTACATGAGTCATTATAGTAGTCGTTGTATTATAGATAAGTACTACATTGTAATTGTTTGACTCTTTAATATTAGTAGATTATTTTTCCTGAGAATACAACCCCCCAGACGTAGGTGGATTTTTACTGAACTGGGTTACCAACTTCTTTATGTCTTTACTTGATTTCTTGTTGTTGGTATTTTGTTGTTACAGTGTTTGTTTGTGCTTTTTGTTTAATATTCATGTTCTAAGTGACGAGTCATGTTATAATTTTTCACTATTTCTTTTAGTTTTCAAATTTTGACTTTGTTTTTGAAAACATTAATAAAATAAAGCTAGTAAAATAAAGAAATTCATAGATAGTTGTGGTACTTATAGGCTTAATTTTTAAAAATCAAAAACAAAAAATTAAACCCCTTTTGATAGTCATTTGGTTTTTGAATTTTGAAAATTAAAACTATAAATACTCTACCACCTCTAAAATCCTTGTTTTATTGTTAACTATATTTAGCCAAATTTTAAAAAATAAAAAATTAGTTTTAAAAATTTTTGGAATTTTGACTAAGTAAGAACTTAACTCTTATACTTTAAATAAAATTCAAACGAGAAAATAAGTTTAATTCAAAAATTAAAAATAAAAATCAAATGAATTAAACTGAAATTGTTGTCGAAAAATTAAAATCATTACCATATTATTCGGATTGATAAACCAAATTGAAAATTTGGTAGTGAGGGTTGAGAACCGCAGAATATGGAGTCGTATTCAGTCAGGGCTTCAACCAAATTCTCCACCAAGTCTCCATCATTCTTGACAACTTCCCACCACCTTTGTTATTGGAACCTTTTTTTAGCTAAAGCAATTGACACTTATTGGCTTCTAACTTTTCTTTTCTTTTTCTTTTGACTTTTTTTGGTTGGTTAGAATGAATTTTGGATTATTCTAATTATGAAAATTGAAAACACTAATTGAAAAGTAGTGTTCTTCCGGTGAAACTTAACCGAAGATTGAAGCTTCCACAGAACAAGAAAAAACTATATGTATTTTCATCATCTTAATAAAGAGTTGACATTGTAAGTAGTGACTAGGTAACGTACTATATATAGCTAAATTTCATCTATGTCCCAATTTCATTAGTTCGATACTTATATGTTAGTGTCGTCTTTAGAATAAGAGGTAACATTTTTCTTCTGTTTCCTTCCATTTTACTACTTTTTAAAGGAAATTTAGTATTTTTGTGCATGAAAATTAAAAATTAATGAGGTCGATTGTTGTAGTTGGACTATCTAGAGATAATGTGTTGTTTTGTGTTGCAAGTTGCAAGTGCATTATCTAATTAAGATAAATTTTTAATATTAGACATGATCTCAAACAAAAAAATAATAAAAATAATTTTATTTTCATAAAAAACACTAGTTTTTTAAAAAATAAAAATAAAAATAAAATAATTAAAAATGCTCATATTTCCAAACTTGTATTTTTTTTAAAATTAAATATATAATTTTGCTCTTACTTTTATAGTGTTTTTTTAATTACTTTTAGGATGGTTTTTCAATATAAAAGTTCTAAATCTATTACTTTTAAGTCTCGTTTGATAATTATTTTATTTTTAATTTTTATTTTTAAAATTAAACATAGCAAAATTAAAAGAAAATAAAACATAAAACATATCATTGAACAAATAAAATACTGTTTTTTCAAGTTATTTTAAAAATTACAAGAAGTAAGACTTTCTGGTTAAAAAAACAACTTTCTTTTTCTTTTGTCTTTTCTTCTTTTTTTTTTCAGTAGATAGGTTGGTTTACTGTTAATGAGCCACAATAGTGCAAGGATGATTGGACAACGGTCTAATTTCTAGGTTCAATCGTGAAAAATATTTAAACTAAAATTCTATTCCAATAATATCGAAACACAAAATAATTAATTAAAATATACGTCATTTAGTTTTATATATTGACATGTATACCCTTCCTAACAATAACAAAATTACAAAATATTTAAAATTAAAATTAAATCAAAATTTCAAACCTACCATAAATATAGGAATTAGAATCTAATCTAGTGATTAAAAATTCTCAAAATTGAAGGAATTTTATATTGAAAATGAATCCGAAATTATTCCAAAAATAAAGAAAAAGAAAAGAATATTGTATGAAGGCAAAAAAAAAAAAAAACCCTAAAACGTGTATGCACATATACAATATTTGGAAACAAACAAAAGTAAAATCAATATGAACACATAAATAACCCTCCACCAATAAATACAACATATAAATATTTTATTTTTTTCAAGCAAGCTTATACAGTAAGGTGTATATAGTCCGAGTTGGGTCGGGTTGGAAGATTTTTGTGTACCAACTCAAAAATTCGGGTTGGCTAATAATGAACCTATTAGTTCTTTTTTGGAGAGTCAACCCAACCCAATCCAAAATTTCCGGGTTGGGCCGGGTTGGGTCACCAGTTCTTTTTTTTTTTAATTTGATTTTTTTTTTAACTTTTATTTATATATATATTCGGGTCGGGTCGGATTGACCCGATCCTGAAATGGGGTAACCCAGACCCAACCCGAATTTAATATTATTTTTAACATTTTTAACTCAACCCAACCCAAAATAAAATCTAACCCAACCCAACCCTTGCGGTTTGGGTTGGGTAGTTCGGGTTGGTTGGGTTACCGGGTTTTTTTAACACCCATAATATACAGAGCCTTTCAAGCTCACATTTGGATTGAAACACAAATCTTTCTTTTATGTATGAAATTAAAGGAGGTAGAATCCAACCAAATCAACAAATCTAACATCCTTTCGGCTACCATTTGTATCACTGTTACTAATATACGTAGACAGTGTGTTTGTAGTTACATCTATTGGATCACATGCGTTACTATGTATGCACTGTGAATTTGAGACACTGTCAGTATCAATAACTTTACACAAATCATTTACTAACTCTTCTAATGGTCTATTGCAGTTCTGATTATAGAGTTAATTCAACTCATTCCTATACAGGTAAGTCGAGAAATAACTTGGTTGGCTGTATTAAGTTGTAACTCAACACCAATACTCTCTAAGATGAATGATATTGGTGTCAAGAGGGACATGAAAAGAAGCTAATTTGAATCCATCATAACGGTTATTCAAATCCTATCTACCTCGGTATAACAAAGTAATTAGAAGCATCGGCACAATAATCAAAATGTATTGACAAAATGAACTTCAGAAGAAAAATAATAAATAAAAAAATATAAAAACACATAGCAAACTAAAAAGAAAGAAAAAAAGAGTACGCAGAAAATATAAATTCAACAAATAATAACGAATAAATACCAACAAATCAATGGTTTTGATCAATGTTGCAAGCCAATGAGATTGCTAATTATGCTAATACAACACAATAAATGCAAGAATGAGGAACGACAGTAACAAATTCATCCCTATTACCCATCCTATTTTTTTTAATCGATCAAAACATTAAAAATACTAAAAATATATGATTTAAAATATCAAATATGCAAAAGAAAAAAAAAATGAAAAGCTAAAGCGGGAATTGAAAAAATATAAATCCAGTTTGTTGAGATATTGTAAATCTAAAGAAATAAATCTAATAAAAAACCCCACAGTCGTCAGGAGAAGTAACAATTACCATCGGGCTAACCTTTCCGGACGGCAAAGAAATCGTCGGCAACACCGTTGGGGTATCATCGTCGGGGAAACCTTTCCCGACGGTTGGAAAGCCCTGTCATAGGAAAAAAGAATTATCTCGACGGATAAGAATGAGGCGTTTCCCCGACCCTAAAGGAAGCCGTTAGGAAAAAGGAATAAGGCCCGACGGTCGATCATCGGAATTGGTAGGTTAACCCGACGCTCATCCTTCGGGATTTAAGCTTTCGCTCGACAGTCGAGCATCGGCATTTATGGTAAGCCCGACGGTCTTCTGAACCGTCGGGATTAGTTTTTATCTCGACGGGTTTTGACGCCGTCGGGCTTTTCAATTTCGACCGACGGTGATGTAGACCACCGAGAGAGTTATAACGTCGGGCGATGTCTTTATCCCGACGGTGCATAGAGACCGTCGGGATAGTTTTAAATCCAGATGTTATGTAGTCATCGTCGGGAGTTCGTTGCCTGACTCCTTGCCGTAGGAAATTCTTGAAATAAACAAATAAAAAGATTTAAATGCCTCTTTAAATCTATTTATTTTTTTTTTAGATCTGTTTTTTTTTTCTCCAAATGTCATACCTGTCTGAATCTTATAAATATCAATCAACTAAATTAAGATTGCCAAAATGAAGTACATATCCATAATAGATTAATAATATATTAAAAACTTTAATCCATGAGTTCTATAACATCCATAATTACATCGACAATTACATCCACAATGACAATGTAAAACCTAAATACACTTCTTGCCTAGAGATGTATCTTCAATAAAAATCTCCAGATACCTACATAATACAAATTTAAATAAGTTTAATACTCGATAATATATCAATCTCAACTAAACAAATCACGTTACCTCAATCATAAATAAACCTACAAACCAAGAACTCAATCATAAACAAACAAACTCAATCAAAACTTAAACTTAACATACTTGTACTTAAATATAGATATGCAATCAACTGAAACAAACTAACTTACACAATCAAACTAACTTACAACTTAAACTTAACATACTTGTACTTAAATATAGATATGCAATCAACTGAAACAAACTAACTTACACAATCAAACTAACTTACAGAGTCTAACTAACTTACACAATCAACTAAAACAACCCTCCCCCATCCCCCAAAATTACTCAATGGTAATAAACAAACTAGCTTACATAATCAACTGAAACACTCCCCCTCCCCCTCCCCTCCCCCTCTCCTCCCCAAAATTATTCTCAATGGTGATAAACAAACTAATTTATACAATTAAACAAACTAACTAACTAAAACAAATTAACTAATACAATTAACTGAAATATCCCCTCCCCCACCCCCCACCCCCCACCCCCCACCCCCCAAACTTATTCTCAATCGTAATATACAAACCATCTGAAACACTTATATGTTTATGTTGTTACCATAACTACAGGATAACAACACATACACAATCATCTAATTTAGCATAAAATAAAATTCAAACTCAACTTCAGGATAACAACATTGACTATACTTTACATAACTATACGCTTGTGTTGTTATCATAACTGCAGGATAATAATATACACAATCTTACAATTAAGTTTACTAAAAAAGTCGAAGAGCTCATACATAGTTCGATCTATCTTTCATGAGCTGTAAGAGCATAACTTTCATATCCTCCATCTCAGCTTGTCTTTTGGCATCCTGTTCATCCAATCTAGCCTTTAAGAAGTATATTTCTTGTTGCTGCCCCTCTAGAATTCTTGATGAAGATGCACTAGACGATGATTCCCTAGATTTTTTTACTTTCTTACCCTTCGGTGTCCTACTAAGGCCCACTCCTGGGCCCAACACCTGCTCACATATTGGGAGGATTCTCTCAGCTTAACCATTTGACTCTACATAAATAATTAAAACTAATTATTATATGACAATTGTATATGAATAAAGTTACATTGAGGAATAAAAACTTACATATGCATCATTCGCAGCCTGATTAACAAAAGAGTTATCACTCCTACAGTGTGTTTGCCTAAATAAATCCACTAGGTCCTCTAGAAGTCTATCCTCATTTCTTTCATCTCTATTGAACCTTGTCTCAATTCCAGTTATGTACAAAGAACAAAATTCCAACGATTCATTCACTATATATGCTTCTCCTATAGAACCCTCAAGATGTGCTTTGTTTCTTACATATTGTTTCGCTGTCCGTAAGCTTCTTTCAATAGGGTGCATCCAATTATAACTAACTGGACCTGTAACTTTTGTTTCATAGGACAAATGGATTGCTAGGTGCACCATTACATCAAAAAATGCTAGTGAAAATATTTTTTCTAACTTACAAAGTATGATTATAATGTTTCTTTGTAATTGATTCAAATCCCCTATAGATATTGTTTTTGCACATAGATCACAGAAAAGTTTGCATAACTCAACGATAACAATGGCACGTCTTTTTTCAAATATGCTCGAACACCAATTGGAAGAAGCCTCTGAAGCAGAACATGCGAGTCGTGAGTTTTTGGCCCCCATATCTTTCCATCTTTATCATTCACACATCTTGATATATTGGATACAAACCCATCATAAAATTTGACTGATTTGATCCACTTACAAAATGCAACCTTATCATTAGTAGTCAATGCGTATGCAGGGTGTGGCTTTACAACTTTGTCTCCTACCTTTTGCAGGTGTAGTTCTTTCCGTATATTTAGATCTTCTAGATTCAGACGAGCATTAGTTGTATCCTTATTCTTTCCCTCAATATTTAATAATGTGCCTACCAAATTATCACAAATATTCTTTTCAATATGCATAACATCCAACTTATGTCTCAATAAAAGTTTCGACCAATATGGAAGTTGGAAAAATATACTTTTTTTTATTCCAATTTAAACTTCGTTTCTATTTTTTATCACATTTATCTGGATGTTTGCTAAGCACGGGAAAATTTAACAAATTCACCTCTCGTAAGATATCTTCTCCATCCATGTCAACTGGAGGAGGTCTACGTTCCACTTTTCAATCAAATTGTTTACTTTTATGCCAACTGTGATTATCTAGAAGATAACGTCGATGCCTTATAAAATATTGTTTTCCTCTTAGCCTCATTGATGATGTATCCTCTTTACAAATAGGGCATGTTTGGTAACCTTTGTTACTCCATCCAGATAAGTCACCATACGCAGGGAAGCCGTTAATAGTCCACAATAACCAAGCACGTAGTTGAAAGTATTCGTTGCTAACATAATTGTAAGTGTGCACACCATAATTCCACAACTCCTTTAACTCTTCAATCAATGGCTGTAAGTAAATGTCAATTTCTTTTCTAGGAGATTTTAGACCGGGTATAAGAAGGGAGACAATGAAATTGTCTCTTTCATGCATTTCCAAAGTGGCAAATTGTAAGGAAGGAGCACACTGGCCACATACTATATGAAGTACTCATATTCCCAAATGGATTGAATCCATCTGAAGCTAGTCCTAAACGAACATTATGTGGGTCTGAAGCAAACTGAGGAAACTCACGATCAAAATGCTTCCACCCTTCAGCATCAACTGGATGTCGCAACACTCCACTAGTTTCAACACGTTTATCTTTATGTCACCTCATTTCAGGTGCAATATGCTTAGATGCAAACAATCGCTTCAATCTTGGTATTAAAGGAAAGTGTCATAAAATTTTATGTGGAATCTTTTTACTTTTTCCATATTCAACTTTGTACCGAGATTCACCACATACTAGACACTGTTCCAAATCAACAAATTCTTTCCAATATAGGATGCAATCGTATTTGCAAGCATGAATACACTCATAACCAAGTCCTAAGTCATGTAATTTTCTTTTAACTTCATAAAATGAACTAGGTATAGATGCTGGGAAATGCTTCTTTTAACAATTCAAGTAACAAATCAAACGGCTTGTTACTCCAACTGCTAAAAACCTTAATATGCATCAATTTCACCAAGAACAACAATGACAAGAAATTTGTACAACCAGGGTACAACTGGTTGCGTGCTTCATTCATTAAGTCTTCAAATAAGCTTGAATTGTTATCTCTTTCTTGGGCATTAGTCTGTATCTCATCCTCATTTTCTTCTTTATTTACATCAGCAATTGGACACTATAGATCATTTATAATATTCAAAATTTCATTTTCTTCATCTATGACATTCATCTTTGTCGTACTTAATCTATCATCATGTGTCGATTGAGATGTGTGACTATCGTATCCCCTAAACAAGTCGAATGGGTCTCCATAATTTACCCATTGATGATAAGATGGAGAAATTTCATTAATGAATGTCGTTCAACTCCATCTATTGGCTTCTACCTAGCATTCATACATTTCTGCATGGACATCTTGTTTTTCCTGACTTATTAACATGAAGTTTTGCAACATCAAGGAATCAATATACTCCTTCTGCATACTCAGTTGATAACTTATTCCTAATCTTAATCCACTCTTTATCAATTCTTAATAATATATGCGATAAATTGAATCTGTATGATTTAGACAATTAGTTATATTAGAACATATAGTTCCAATTACTAACTTTTAATTTCATTTCATTTACTTCTTGTTTGTAGTTATGAATGATTAAAAGTACGTTTAAGTGTGATTTTGAAAATGACAAAAGTCATTTTAACTATTTTAGAATCACTCCTAAATATATCCTTATTCCTCTTTTGATCCTATACAATTTGTGTTGGGGTTGATGCCCTCATGTCTCATGTCCTGTAGTAAACAGTTTGTACAAATGCTTGTGTTGTATAATATATGATATTTACTTCACATCTTGTATTTTGCTCAGTTGCTTATTTTATCTGCTTTACCACAAACCAATAAACATAAAATCCCTGGTTATTTGTATGTGGCTCAAGCATGTATGTGTTGACATACGAGTGAATCATGTCTTGAGTGATAACCAAAATGGTCTGTAGTATATGGATATAGGAGGGAAACCTTATCCTGCTAACGCTACGAATGCGGCCCGCTTTGTGGAATGGTCACAAATATTGTGACTTGTCACAGATGATCTGATCCTGATCATTCGTGTTGGGGACATGCGAGTGGGGGTGTCCTATACAAAGAGTTTGTATAAGACTTGACCATAAAGTGTTAACATCTTGTTATATAACATCGTTCATGATAGAGACTTCACTTCATTAGGATAACCATATGTAACATGACCTCAATCCTAAGTGAGTTGGGAACTCCTACCATTGAGGGCGGTCATTTGATTTGTATGGGTGCGAGTGGCCAGGTCGCCGAATAAAACCTACCATTTTGGGGATTCGTCTGATTTGGGAGTTAGGAATTCAGCTACACAAGATGGAATTCATTTCTTCCCCAAGGCAGGGGTAAATAGATAGATAGCTCCCTTAAGGGCTGATTCCAGGGCTTGAACGATGTGGCACTACACACCTTCTCTTGGCCCGAGAGGTGTTCACACATAATTGGACTATATTAAGTCCCCTAGGTAGCTTGGATAAAGTCGAAAATCAGTGTTTGAGTTAATTTGAAATGTTCAAATTGACAAGAGGAAGTTTGATTATATACGATATAATTGGACTGGTTAATTATATATGATATAATTGGCTAAATGTATGAGATACATTATTTTGGAGGAAATTAGATATAAATATGATTTATATCAAGTAGAGGAGAAAATACTATAGTAGATATGTGATATCAAACTATAGGATAAAAATATAATATGATTATATTTATTATTAATTAATTGGTTAATTATATGATAATTAAGCCAATTCTTTACGTTCGGACGTGGGTTAGTGGAGCAGCGTCGGTTATTGTAACCGATGAATTAAAATGAAAATTTTTTTCATTTTTGAAAAGTTTGTCAAACCGTCTAAAAAGAAAAAGAGATGGCACTGGTGAAAAGTAATCGATTGCTTAAGTATTTCGAGAGCCTATACGATAGTCACTCTCTGACTAAACAATCGTCCACCTCGTGCCTAAACGATCACACACTAGTTCCTACACGATCGGATAGCTTCCCTAAACGATCGTATAGTGTGTCGAGTTTGCTAAGCGATCGTATATTATTTCCTAAACGATCGTTCAGTATCGTGTAGTTTCTCCTAAACAATAAGCATCGTGCTATACAACAGCGTCTTTTTCTCTCCCACTTGCTTATCGTCTACACGATCCGTGCTTCTTCCTTCCTCTACCAAATTCATCAAAGACCATGCTTTGGGTTCTCGCTCCGAGAATACCTGGGGCTCTTTTCTAGTGGTGTCGTCCCCACGACGTTTGTGTTCGTGCGGTTGTTCGGACATTGGTTGATCGGGTAGAGGTTTCCGCTGCATTGAGTTCCGAAGTTTGAAGAATGTCTTCAACTGGAAATAGTTATAAAAGTAGATATAAGGGTAGAAAGGCTTGAGATGTTTGGAGATAGTTTCAAAATGCTAGTTGAAGTTCTAGAGGTTGAAGCCAGATTATTGTAAAGACAACCAAATGATATCCACTCAGATAGAGATTTATAGTTGAAGCCAAATTGATGACAAAATCAATATTAGTACTATCATTCTTATCATTCTTATGAGAACGACGATGAAAGGATGAAGAAGAAGAAGAAGAATTAGCGAGAGAGGGAAGAAGAAGAATCGGTGATTTAAATCGAGTTTTTTCTGATGGTTGTCTGCCACCGTGGGATATGTCTTAAGCAATCCCGATAGTTTTCTGACACGATCGTCGACAGAAAATCACCAATTCCCAAATGAAAATTAGAATCCCTGACGGTTGATTGAACACCGTCGGGAATACAATAAAGACCGACAATTTTTTGACACCACTGTCGGGGCAAAATCACCAATTCTCAAAAGGAAAATTAGAATCCCTGACAGTTGACTGAACACCGTTGAGAATACAATAACGACAGACGGTTTCCTGACACCACCATCGGGGAACCTTCCCAAATTCCCAAAAAAGATTTTATATTGCTTAGAAATCCCGACGGTCGACTAAAAACCATCGGGAGTTGGACTTATCCCAATGGATCCTGTTGTACCGTCGGCCAATGATTCTGCAATTCCTGTAAAAACTTTTAAATATTTATTTTAGAACTTAGAATCTCGACGGTTGCATTGTGTTGTCGCGCTTTATAAAGAAAAGTCGACGGTTTCATGCTTACCGTCGGGGGAGCTTAAAAAATCACAATAGATTTTGCACACCACGCTCGAAGGTCGAGTAGTAATCGTCGGGTTTGCTTAGAATGCCCAACGGTGTTTTCTTATCGTTGGGAGAGATTAAAAAGCCCGACGGTCTTCTAGTGGATGGTCGGGAAAATTTGAAATCCCGACAGTCTGTTCGCGGACCGTTGGGAGTAAATTTTTATCCCGACCCCTTGTTTGGACCGTCGGGATTGGTAGAAACCGCCGATGGTTTTTTGGTCGTCGGAATTAATGTCGTTGGGAATTACATAAATTCTTGTAGTGAAAAAAAAATAGTTTCATTTTCATAAAAAAACACTAGTTTTATAAAAAAAAAAAAAAAAAAAATTAAATTCTCATATTTACAAACTTGTAATTTTTAAAAAAATAAATATATAATTTTGTTCTTACTTTTATAATGTCTTTTTAATTACTTTTAGGATGCTTTTTCAATATAAAAGTTCTAAATCCATTATATTTTAAGCCTTGTTTGGTAACCATCTTATTTTTGCAAATTAAACATATTTCATCAACATTTCTTATAATGATTTACATCTTTCTTAAGTACAATCGTTGAATTCTTAGTTAAATTCTAAGAACAAAAACAACTCTTTGAAAGCTTTTTTTTTTTAATTCTCAAATTTTGGCTTTATTTTTTAAATTATTAGTGAAAAGTAGATGACAAAAAAAGAAACTTGAAGGTAGGGTAGTGTTTATAAGCTTAATTTTAAAAAACAAAAGTAAAAAATAAAATGATTATCAAACGAGATTTAATTTTAAGGGTACCTTTTTAAACTTATTTTTCTTTTAATTCAACCATTATAATGGTACAAAAATCAATTGTGAATGAAACTCTATCGACGTAGTTTTTTTAAGCGGTAATAGGGAGGTTAAGATGTACCTTTTCTGTTTAATAATTTAAGAGATTTTAAACATACCGGTTCTAGTTTAAGAAATTACTTCAACAAAATTTTCAAATTAAAATATTTGCAAAATAAGTCTAAACTCTATTGACTCATGTCTGGCACTTTTATCTTAAAAATTTTCCATTTTTAGATTTGTGTGCAACAAAAAAAAATTATTACGATCTTATTTTAGAGAAATTATTTTAAATGATAAAACTGATGAAAATATTTATAAATAATAGTAAAATATCATTGTCTATTATCACAATAGATTACTGTCTATGTCGATTATGATATATATTAGTCTATCGCGGTCTATCTTAATAGATAAACAGTTAAATTTTATTATATTTATAAATATTTTTGTCATTTTTCTATATTTGAAAAACAGCCTCTTATTTTATTTTATTTTTTTAAAAAAATAGTTGGTGAGTTTTGTTAGCAAAACTAAAAGAAAATAAAATGTAAAACATACCATAGAATAAATAAAATACTGTTTTTTCAAGTTATTTTAAAAATTACAAGAAGTAAGACTTTCTGGTTAAAAAAACAATTTTTTTTTTTTTTTTTTCATGAGATAGGTTGGTTTACTGTTAATGAGCCACAATACTGCAAGGATGATTGGACAATTAGTTTTAAATATTGACAGGTATACCCTTCTTAACGATAACATAATTACAAAATATTTAAAATCAAAATTTAACCAAAATTTCAAACCTACCATAAATATAGGAATAGGAATCTAATCTAGTGATAATCTCAAAATGGAAGGAATTTTATATTGAAAATGAATCCAAAATTATTCTAAAAATAAAGAAAAAGAAAAGAATATTGTATGAAGGCAAAAAAAGTCCCTAAAACGTGTATGCACATATACAATGTCTGGAAACAAACAAAAGTAAAATCAATATGAACACATAAATAACCCTCCACCAATAAATACAACCTATTTTACACATTTGGATTGAAACACAAATCTTTCTTTTCAAGTATGAAATTCAAGGAGATAGAATCCAACCAAATCAACAAACTTGACATCCTTTCGACCACCTCTATGAACGATATTTGTGTAACATTATACGTAAACAATGTGTTTGCAGTTACATCCATTGGATCACATATATTACTATGTATGCACTATGAATTTGAGACATTGTCAACACCAACAACTAATACACAAATCATTTACTAATTTTTCTAAAATAATTGACATATATGTCACATTCTGACTATAGAGTTATTCAACTCATTCCTATATAGGTAAGTCGAGAAATAAGTTGGTTGGCATACATTAAGTTGTAACTCAACACCAATACACTCTCTAAGTTGAATGATATTGGTGTCAAAAGGGACATGAAAAGAAGCTAATTTGAATCCATCATAACAGTTATTCAAATCTCATCTACCTCTATATAACAAAGTAATTAGAAGCATTGACATAATAATCAAAACGTATTGACACAATGAACTTCTGAAAAAAAATAAAAAAAATAAAAATATAAAAACACATAGCAAACTAAAAAGAAAGAAAAAAAGAGTACGTAGAAAATATAAATTCAACAAATAATAACGAATAAATACCAGCATATCAATGGGTTTGATCAATGTTGCAAGCCAATGAGATTGCTAATTATGCTAATACAACACAATAAACGCAAGAATGAGGAACGATAGTAACAAATTCATCCCTATTACTCATCCTATTTTTTTTAATCGATCAAAACATTAAAAATATTAAAAATATATGATTTAAAATATCATATATGCAAAAAAAAAAAAAAAAAAGGAATGAAAAGCTAAAGCGGGAATTGAAAAACTATAAATCCAGTGAGTTGAGATATTGTAAATTTTAAAAAATAAATCTAAAAAAAAAAAAACCCACAACCTACAAAAATAGGCTGCCCAACAACCCACAAAAATATGAACTCAAAAAGGGAAAATTAAAAATTTAACCAACGTCCAGTAGTCCCTTAGAGGGTACATACGGATTAAAAAACATATCCTACAAATGCGGTCTTTCACACTTCAGACATTATTCATGAAAAAAAATCAAAATAGAGATCAATTAAATCCCTATCCTTGTTTTAGACATTTGGTGCAATTTGTCTTAGGTCTAGTTGCACAAATAACAATCAAACCTAAAATAATAAAAAAAATGTAGAACAAAGATGAACATATTAAGGATATGACACAAAATTAGCATCAGATATCACTGATAGCAGCTATCAGTGATAGCAATATAGGTAAATGACTAAAAAGCCCACATGCAGCCCACCATTTCACGCTTCTTCTTCCGATTTTCTCAAATTTAAAACTATCACTGATAGCAACTAACAACGATAGCAAATGATAGCAGCTATCACTGATAGCCACTGATAGCTACTATTGATTGCTATCGTTGATAGTTATTATAAGTGATAACTTTCAATTTAGGAAATATTAATACAACCTTAGAATAGTAACACTTGAATTATCACCTTAAAATAGTAGCCTTAAAATCTTTTTGTCTTTTTCTCATTTCTTACTTTTACACAAAAGAGGAAATCTTATCTAGACACGTCACTTTCGTTTTGGCTTGCCCACATGGGTTATGTTGAAGATATCCAACTATGAGCAACGTCTCCTAATAGGGTGTCAAAGCTTACTCATTCCTCAGGGTACTTTAGCTTAGAGGGAAACTATAGATATCATAGTTGCCCTAAGTTAATCATAACCCCAAGAAAGAGGAGTAATCCCCTTAAAAAATAACATACAAACTTGTTTTTACTCTACCACATGCTTTGCCTTTTACAAACTTTCTTTTACTTCATAACATGCTTGCCTTTTACAATACAAAACAAGAGTTTGGTAAAAACTTAAACATGCATTACTAGGTTGAGCTTTCAGTCACTTAACATCTATCACCTAGGTGTTTTGGGATGACAACAAAAATATAAGCCAAATAATACAATTCTAAGCATGCAAGACCTAATTTCGTTAGACAAAGGACTTAGGTGTGCATGAGAGATAAGAAAATTTTTTAAAACGGGCCAAAAGCATGATCATGCTCTTCAAACATAATTTCGTGCAAACGTAATCACAAAGAAGGTGTGTCATCAACTATTCATCATAACAATCCAAGCAAAAGAGCAAGCAAGCAATTCAAGCACACAAACACATTGCTTAAGGACCCCAAGCTATCACAACATACCCCATCCCCAACTTAAAATGATACATTGTCCCCAATGTGTCTCTAATCTAAACCCAATAAAAATAAAAGGGCCAAGGGGCAAGAAAACCTCCCCTGAAGATGTTTATGTGCACGAAATGGTGGTATAAGGGCTCACGCATGAATTGATATTCTTCTTCTTTTAGGGTAATGGAAGAGAACCTACTAAATAAAAAGAAGAAGCTAAGCTACAAAAGTAGTAAAGGAAAGTAGTAATTTTTTTTCACTTAGCTCCCTCTAGTTAGGACAAATTTTTAACTTCAGTTGCTCAACGTGACATGTCCCCTGTCAAAACACAAAGAAATTCTCGTACTTCTCTATTCCCTTCTTAGATGAGTCAATATAGCCTAGTAAGGCTATAAGGATCTTCGTATTTTGAAGAGAACCAAATAGTTTGAATTTTTACTTTTTTTAATAAGGAAAAAAAAGGAAAAAAGAAAGAATAAAAAGACTCAAATGACCAAAAAGAGTTGAAAGAAAGAAAAAACTCAACAAACTCGTATGGACTAGGAGAGAAAAAATAAAAAATATACGCAATATTAAGCGTTAGAACAAGGCGAGTGTTGGGTTGTATGTCCTAAAACTCATAGTTTTCTATACAGTAAACATATATGAAGTTTATTCAGACAACTGTTGTTGATTGTTTAATAACTCTAAATTCTATAAACTACGAACCCTTGGCTATTGTTATGAATACTTGGACTTTATGTGGAGACATAAACTAGATCAAGTTATGTAACACTGTTTATTATGTGTAACAAGCTACGAATCCTTGGCTATTGTTATGTGTAAGACTGACCACGAAATAATCACTGTTATGTATTAACACCATTTACGATTAACACTGATTAATTTCACTTCTTGATGACCTAAATAACATGATCTGAATCCTGAGTTGTCTATGAACTCCTGTTTATTCGAGATTGTCCCTTGATCTGTATAGGTGAGGGTAAGCTCAACATTGTTGCTCAATATGCCTCCAATTTCAGGGATAAGACCCAGTAGATGATTGGGGACATAGAATTTGCAAGATGGAACTCACTCATACCATTTTTAGAGATAGTAGAAAGGTTATTTCCTTAAAGGTTAATCCTAGGTCTTGAACAATGGGCTCCATCCTCTCGTTGGCCTGAGAGCGAATGGATTTAGTGATTATGATCCTAAATCAATTGTTCATTAGAGGGACAGTGGTACTTAAAGAGAAAAGATGTAACTCAGGGTATTTCGGTATTTGACCTAGCTGAGATTGCGACCAACCTATGAAGGATCAACTTATTGATGACGGTCATATCAAATGAACACATAATATATCTACAGTGAGGGGAGTGCAACTACAAGCTATAGTGGATAGTCCTGTTAGTTAACAAATGTTGATTAACTAGGTTAAAGAGTTTGATTGGTTAGTCTCGAATCGTTGGAGCCCATGATCTATAGGTTCATCGGGTCTCCTTGCTAGCTCAATACGGACAAAATTGAAGAACTAGGTGAAGTGAGAATTTGAAATGTGCAAATTCGGTCTTAAGGAAAAATTGTATTTTATATGAGATATAATTTACAATTAAATAATTAATTTATTAATTAACTATTTTTTAGAGTATACTTAATCATTAGCATGAAAGTATTTTTTAAACTTGATTAATGTGATTAATCAAAACAAGGTGTCTTAAACAATTTAATATGTGATATTAAATTTGTTATTTTTTTAATTAAAATTATTTTAATTAAATAATTTCTAAAATTTGAAAATTGTATTACATTTTGTTAATAAAAAAAATTAGTTAGTGAAAAAATCCAATTGTTGGATTTTCCCACTAACTAAGTAGATATTGAAGTGGCATTTCCCAAGCTTGACACCTAGAGATTACATGCTAATGGAGTTTGAGTTGGAAGATATGCAAAATCTCTCTCTACAAAAAGCTTTGTTTTCAAGACTAATGCTTCCTCAACTTTTGACCTAAAATCTTTCACTTCATTTCTCTTTACTCTCCTTCTTTCTATAGTGAAATTCCCTTATTTTGACTAACATAATGGTCCCACAACCGTGTTCTTCAACTAGAGAATAGCGGGATTTACAGTTGGTGGTGTCGATCGAGCTTGGGAGAGGAAGATTGCAGTAGAGTCTTCAAAGGTTGTATTTTCTATCCATTTTGCATGCTTATTATTGTTTTTATTGCAATTAGAATGTTGTCAATTTCATCGCTTCCACTGTGCATGCATTTTTTATGTTCCACCAAATGGTATCAGAGCATGCTTATAACGTTCTATTGCATTTTGGTGGGTGTTATTCATGTGATGAATGTTTGGTTGACTAAAGTAGAAACATTACGGTTTTGACATTAGTTTTCATTTAATTTCTTGTTGAAATTTGTAATTGCTCACATATATGTGAGCTTTAATGTGTGGCAAAGGGTCTGTAAATTTGCTAGAGTCATTAGAGTCGTTTTTAGGCTGTAATTGCTCGATTCCAGGAAAGAGGATAACTTCTTTTTGGTGAAGAAAAACTCAAAGACGTGATTTAAACCTTCAGACCCGAGAACCCGCAGACTCGACCCAGTTCGTGGGTGTCCCTACACGTGCCAACTATCTTCGCGCCCGGGCCATCCGCTTCATAACCCAGCTCCGAGCCCCGACCCGGTTCACTTTAGCTCTACATGCGTCCATCAGGGACCCGACCCACGCGCCTCCTTCCATTAACTGACCCTTGCGTGCGTTGATCAGTTGGTCCAGATGGTATGGACCAGCCCAGTTGACCTAGTTGAGCCAGTTTGACCAGTTCAACCTGGTTTTTGGTGTTCAAGCCGGTTCGAGTGGTTTTTAGCTGGTTTGGATTGGGTCAAAGTGTTTGAAGCCGGTTCGAGGGAGCTACTTGTTGTTTTATGTAATAATTTAGTTGATTGTTTGCTTTTAATGCCAAAAGCAATCCACTTTAGTATTGTTAACTTATTATGCATGTGATGTATAATATTGTTTGATTATGTATGCATAAAGTATGCCATATAGTTTTTTAAAAACCCCACCATAGGATAAGCATGTGGCATACATTTGTTATATATTATAAGTGTTATAATGTATATAGTATGCATGCTAGGTTTTAATATAAGTGTTATATTAAAGCATGTTTGTTTAAAGAAGCATGTTATAGATGAATGTTCTAGGGTTATAATATATTTTATAATTGTTATAAAATAACCTAGACTTTTAAAATCTATAACAAAGATAAGATGCATGTTCATCTAGGTTTAACCGGTGCAATTCAATCGCCTTTTAAGAGTTAAAATAGGTTGATTACTTGTAAAACAAGAGTTGTTTACTTACCTGGGGAGATCTTATCTAAGGTTAGGGGTGTTGGGGTTGATGCTCTAAAGTCTCGTGTCCTGTAGTTTGTAAACAGTTTGTACGAACGCTTGTGATGTATAATATATGATATTTACTTCACTTCTTGATTTGTTCATCTGAATGTTTTATCGGCTTTACCACAAACCAATAAACTAAAATCTCTGGTTATCTTTATGTAACTTAAGCATGTATATGGTGACATACAAATAGATCATGTGTTAAGTGATGACATGCAAAAATGCATGTCATCTTGGGCCTTTTATTTAGAATTATGAGGGCTGTTAAGTAGAATATGCGACAATTATGTTAGGAATTCATGAGAAAATGGGCTTACGGCGTTCAGCATTGAGAATCTTGGCTAACTCATTATTATGCATTCATTTGTCTATTTTTGTACCTAATGCAGGAAGTGGACACAAACACGGAAGCCGGACTACCGCATAGACGACCGCATGTGGAGAAACTTTCCATCACATAGGCGAACGCATACGATGAACGCATGGGTGTTGCGGTGATTATCTGCATGCATCCATCGCATAGGGGTTGCGATCGTCAAGTGATTGTAGTCATCGTGTAGAAGTTGCGGTATTAAGCGAATACGGTCACTAAACGATTGCGGCTACATGATGACGCATAATAGAGGGATCAACGCAAGGTTGGTGGAATGAACTCATCAACGCATCTCTTGGGAAATCAAAAGATGATGTTGACATTTCACCTACCACGCCGTTAGCAGCAGAGATTCAGAAAAGGACTAACGCGCCGCGAATGTCAGAACCAGAGCAGTCCATTAATGCCGTCGATGATTCAAGCTCTATAAATAGAAGCCGATGAGTAGAAATTCAAGTATCCAAGGTTTTTGTCTGAGGTTCGCCTTAGGGAAGATCCAGGGTTACCCCTGTGATCCAGACTAATGCGTGAGAAGAAATCTTGAATGTTTTTCATCTCCCTCATCCATTCCGAGTGACGACTGGAGCCTTCGACCGGAGCTAGATCTCAGAAGAGTTAGCTCTACCACCCATCCATGGCACCTTTAGCAGCCTTGACACACATCTGCTGGAAGCAAGACATTGGTTCTAGTTGGTCATTTAATTTTCTCCCCTTTTCTTATATTGTATTGTATTACAATTTTGTGATTAAGGAATTAATATATTATGTGTTCAATGCATCTCTGTGTTTCCTCCGCTTCCATCTCCATCTCTTTACTTAGCATCCTTAACTTTCATTGCATCACTTAATGAGATTGCTGAAGTATCACATACTTAGTCATGTAGATTAGAGATATGAAGCATGTAGCAAACCACCGAGAGGTGTGCGTTGTGCGATTGTGCAAGAAAACCTTATTTGCTTAGTGTGAAGCTATAGCAACGTCTGTCTATAGGCGGATGCAACGCTTGTCTATGAGTAAAGTCAGCAACAACTAATTGCCCGAGAGGGTAAGTGGTTGGTCGCATTAAGCAGTGTAAGCAAGTTTTCACTAAAGATAGGAATAATCTTATGTCAGCCAAGTTTATGCTGTTACATTGTCTTATGAGCACATCATTCATCATTTAGGCATACTTGAGAGAGTAGTCTAAAAACCCAAATATAAGACTTGAGAGAGTGGATTGGAAAGCATAAGCAAGAATAGAGAACTTAGAGATAAACTCCGTTTGCTATTACACAGCGTATGCACCCTACGGATAGGATATTGCATGCGTCCAGAAGTAGGATATGGTGGTATGTGTCTATCACGCTCATGCAGCGAGAGCACGTGAATGGGTTATGGAGGTTTAGGCAGGCATAGGCTTCTCGGCACTATCGCATATACATCGCATGCGTCCTAGATTAGGCTCAAGTGTGTGTAGCATAATCGCATTGCTTGTGTTGGTTGAGGTTGCCCTTACGGTCAAGCTCAGTCTTGCAGTGAAGAATCCTCACATTTTATCTATTTTTCCATCCATTTATTTCACGTCAATAGTTGTCGTGTCTCTATCTCTCATTCATACTTCTCATTGCATTGTCTGTTAGTTAGGAGTAGAAGTAGTGTTAGCATAGAAACCGCTCCATCATTCTTTTATTCAACCGCCGCATGCACATTACTGCATACATCTAGCTACAAGTCCCTGAGTTTGACCTCGGATCACCCGAGAAACTTGCATTCACGTTATACTTGGCATGAGCACAAGAAAACTTGTGACATGAATGCATGGTCATCGCATACATTCGTTAACGCATGGTTTATTCCAACGCATGACCACCGACGCATGATAATTAACGCATACTTTAAGACATGCATCGCATATTGCGTTCACTTAATTTTAGTGATCAAGTCCTTCACGATTTGATTTACTAATTTTCGTCACCAAGTTTTTGTCGCCGTTGCCGGGGACTTGGTAGTTAATTGTTTGTTAAGTTTTGTGTCTCTGCAGGCAACCTTTTTATCTTAGGAGTATTGCAGCTTATGTGACCAATTTGCAACCAATATTGAAGTGTAGGCGATGCACCGAAAGCCACTATTGACCCCAGGATAGAAGGGCAATCAGTCGCATGAGCTGAAGGTAATTCTAAGCACATGGTGGCCAACATGAGCCCAACAATTGTCGGAAGTTCCAATGGTCAGGACAAGATCTTGACCTAAGAAGTTGAGAGTAATCTTCTGCACGGGAGACTCCTTACGGTGACAACACTCCAATTTCTCCAGGGATGTCTTCTACTCTATCTTTACCTTGCTTTCTTAGTTTAGTTTATTTTTATTTTTATTGTTATTTTGTATATGCGGCTGCATCCTTTGTTGTGGTACGTTTGCTCTTTGTAGGTGCGATTATAAGTCTCCTCGGTGCGCAGTACAATGGAAGAATTCCTTTCATCCTTCAATGCATGGCTTCGATCACGTGGATTCCAATGCACGATCGCATGCATTATTCCGCCTGAGGTTCTTTTCTTGTTATCTCGTATGCTTTATCCTTTTGAAATTCTTTTTTTCCCAATCACGTTCCTTTGCATTGTTTCTATGATGTTATGTATAATTCACCGCATCATCTAACTAAGCATCGCAAGACGCTCCTTACTTTTGATAGCTTCTTTAAATTTTGAAAGTCTTAAGTTTCATTTTGTGTAAACCTTTGCTCAAACATTTATTACCGCATTCCTGTTGATTTTGTTTTTAGCTTTGCGATGAGAACACTGCCAACCTCTAAGTTTGGGGGTGGCAGCGGTCTTGGAGAATTGTGTTCATTACATTGCGATCATTTAAAAAAAAAAAAAAAGAGAAAGAATTTTGAGAATAATAACTCCACTGTCAACACAATGGGGAAACCCATGTTGATAAGAGTTAAGTTGTGAAAGGAACTTACCTGTAGTTGGATGTTCGCATGACACACGTGAGGGCAAGCCAAAACGAAGGTAAGATTGCCAGGATCAACGCATAAGCGCAACTTCTCATTCCGGCAAAAGCCAAATCAAGCAAGACAAGAGTTGAGTTGAATATGGAATGCAACCGAAGTTGGATGCCCGTATGACACACGTGAGGGTGAGCCAAAACGAAGAGCGTAACTAGGTTCAGCACCGCATTCGATTAAGTCATCGCAATTTTTTGAAATATTTTGAACGAACGCATTCTCAAAAGTTAAACACAAAGTTGCAGTGAATGAAGAAAATTTTTTTGAGCAAAGGCTTGCCGGATCTAAACTTAGAAAAGTTCTTTTTGAAGAAGCAGCTGAAGTGGAGGAGAGCATTGTAGCGATGGTTAGAGGTATGAGTAAATTATATTCTGAAAAGCTGGTCATCGCAAAGGAAAGTCGGAAGGTGAGTTAGAATTTCTTGAGTATAACGCATGCTTGAGGACAAGCATGATTCTAAGTTTGAGGGTGTGATGACATGTAGAAATGCATGTCATCTTGGGCCTTTTATTTAGAATTATGAGGGCTGTTAAGCAGAATATGCGACAATTATGTTAGGAATTCATGAGAAAATGAGCTTGCGGCGTTCAGCATTGAGAATCTTGGCTAACCCATTATTATGTGTTATTATGCTTCAATTGCCTATTTTTGTAGCTAACGCAGGAAGTGGATGCAAACGCAGAAGCCGGACTACCGCATAGACGACCGCATGTGGAGAAACTTTCCATCGCATAGGCGAACGCATACGATCAACGCATGGGTGTTACGGTGATTATCTGCATGCATCCATCGCATAGGGGTTGCGATCGTCAAGTGATTGCGGTCATCGTGTAGAAGTTGTGGTATTAAGCGAATCTGGTCACTAAATGATTACGGCTACACGATAACGATAATAGAAGGATCAATGCAAGGTTGGTGGAATGAACGCATCAATGCATCTCTCGGAAAAATCAAAAGATGATGTTGACATTTCACCTACCACGCTGTTAGCAGCAGAGATTCAGAAAAGGACTAACGCGACACGAATGTCAAAACCAGAGCAGTCCATTAAGCCTGTTGGCGATTCAAGCTCTATAAATAGAAGCCGATGAGTAGAAATTCAAGTATCTAAGGTTTTCGCCTGAGGTTCGCCTTAGGGCGTATCCAGGTTATCCCTGCGATCCAGACTAATGCGTGAGAAGAAAGCTTGAGAGTTCTTCATCTCCCTTATCCATTCCGAGTGACAACCGGAGCCTTCGACCGGAGCTAGATCTCAGGAAAGTCAACTCCACCGCCCATCCATTGCACCACCGGCAGTCTTGACACATTGCTACATTGCTTTCAGCTGATCATTTCATTTTCTCCCCTTTTCTTATATTGTATTGTATTACAATTTTGTGATTAAGGAATTAATACATTATGTGTTCAATGCATTTATGTGTTTCCTCCGCTTCCATCTCCATCTTCTTACTTAGCATCCTTAACTTTCATTAAATCACTTAGTGAGATTGCTAGAGTATCACATACTTAGTCATGTGGATTAGAGATATGAAGCATGTAGCAAACCACCTAGAGGTGTGCGTTGTGCGATTGTGCAAGAAAACCTTATTTGCTTAGTGTGAAGTGTTAGCAACATCTGTCTATAGGCAGACGCAACGCTTGTCTATGAATAAAGTTAGCAACAACTAACTGCCAGGGAGGGTAAGTGGTTGGTCGCATTAAGCAATGTAAGTAAGTATTCACTAGAGATAGGAATAATCTTATGTCAGCCAAGTTTATGTGGTTACCTTGTCTTATGAGTGGATCATTCATAATTTAGGCATACTTGAGAGAGTAGTCTAAAAACCCAAATCTAAGACTCGAAAGAGCAAATTGGAAAGCATAAGTAAGAATGGGGAACTTAGAGATAAACTCCGTTTGCTATTACACAGCGTATGCACCCTACGGATAGGATATTGCATGCGTCCAGAAGTAGGATATGGTGGTATGTGTCTATCACGCTCATGCAGCGAGAGCACGTGAATGGGTTATGGAGGTTTAGGCAGGCATAGGCTTCTCGGCACTATCGCATATACATCGCATGCGTCCTAGATTAGGCTCAAGTGTGTGTAGCATAATCGCATTGCTTGTGTTGGTTGAGGTTGCCCTTACGGTCAAGCTCAGTCTTGCAGTGAAGAATCCTCACATTTTATCTATTTTTCTATCCATTTATTTCACGTCAATAGTTGTCGTGTCTCTATCTCTCATTCATACTTCTCATTGCATTGTCTGTTAGTTAGGAGTAGCAGTAGTGTTAGCACAGAAACCGCTCCATCATTCTCTTATTCAACCGCCGCATGCACATTACTGCATACATCTAGCTACAAGTCCCTGAGTTTGACCTCGGATCACCCGAGAAACTTGCATTCACGTTATACTTGGCGTGAGCACAAGAAAACTTGTGACAGGAACTCATAGTCATCGCGTACATTCGTTAACGCATAGTTCATTCCAACGTATGACCACCGACGCATGATAATCAATGCATATTTTAAGACATGCATCACATATTGCGTTCACTTAATTTTAGTGATCAAGTCCTTCATGATTTGATTTACTAATTTCCATCTGATTTTGCTCATCCGGATGTTTTATTGACTTTACCACAAAACAATAAATTAAAATCTCTGGTTATCTTTATGTAACTTAAGCATGTATGTGGTGACATACAAGTAGATCATGTGTTAAGTGATAACCAAAATGATCTGAAGTATATGGATATAGGAGGGAAAACTTATCCTGGTAATGCTACGGATGTGGCCCACTTTGTGGAATAGTTACAACTGTTGTGACTTGTCACAGATAGTCTGATCCTGATCATTCGTGTAGGGGACATGCGAGCAGGGGCGTCCTATACAAAGAGTTTGTATTAGACTTGGCCACCAAGTGTTAACATCTCGTTATATAATGTCGTTCATGACAGAGACTTCACTTCACTAGGATAATCATAGGTAATATGACCTCAATCCTGAGTGAGTACGAAATTCCTGCCATTAAGGGTGGTTCTTTGATTTGCCTGGGTGCATGTGGGCAGGCCTCCGACTCAAACCTACCACATTGGGGATTCGTCTGATTTGGGAGCTGGGAACTCAGCTACACAAGATGGAATTCACTCCTTCCCCGAAGTAGGGGTAAGTAGATAGATAACTCCATTAAGGGTTGATTCCAAGGCTTAAACAATGTGGTGCCACACATCTTCTCATGGCCTGAGAGGTGTCCACACATAGTAGGACTATGTTGTAATGTTCATTAGAGGGATTAGTGGTACTTAAGGAGTGTGATGTAACTACAGGGGCAAAACGATAAATTGGCCCAACTGTACTTACAAGCATCTGTGAAGGGTTATCGTACTCAAGATTGGTTATATCTGATAGACACAGAAATATATCTGTGGTAAGAAGAGTTCAGTTGTCAGTCTTTAGTGGAATGCATGACAGTTAACGGATGGTGGATCTCGTGGTTAAAGAGTTTAGTCAGCTATTCACGTATCGTTAGAGCTTTGAGCCATAGGTTCATAAGGTCTCCTTGGTAGCTTGGATACAAGTTAGGAATCAGTTTTTGGGTCAGTTTGAAATGTTCAAATTGACAAGAGGGAGTTCGATTATATATGATATACTTGAACTGGTTAATTATATATGATATGATTGACTAAATGTATGAGATACATTATTTTGGAGGAAATTGGATATAAATATGATTTGTATTAAGTAGAGGAGAAAACATTATAGTTGATATATGATATCAAACTATAGGTTAAGAAAATGATATGATTATATTCATTATTTTATTAATTTATTAATTAGGCGGTTATGAGATATTTGGTCGAAGTTTTCTTCGATTTCAAGCGATAGTGGGAAGTTCAATTCAGTTTTAGTAACTGAAGAATAAAATGAAAATGGTTTTCATTTTGCAAAAGACGTGAAAAATTGCTCACGGTGTGAAATCCTTGTATCGCTTAATGTTGAGAGCCTGTATGATAATGCCCACCTACTAAATGATCACACACCCGCGTTTCCTAAACGATCGCTCGCGATTATCTAAACGATCACTCGTGATTATCTAAACGATCGCTTACCTTTCCTAGACGATTGCTTAGCACGCCGAGTCCTTGTGAAGAAAGTCTTCAAATGGTACATTCTCTCGGTCTTTTGTTTTTATCTTTTAAAGCATGCCAGTAATTAATATTTTCAATGCATATATGTATGTTAGAATGTATGTGTGGAAATTCTGTCACAATGAATTAGAAAGATCTGCTTCCGCTCATAGGTACTATTGTATAAGAGTTCCTTCAGGGGGTACTTAAATTGATGGTTTACGAAACACCTCCTATCTGGAGATCAAACTGGCGTCTAAGTAAATAACCCTAGTTTTATGAGCATGCATGAGTGGTGTAAGATAATAAAATTGGTTTATCACCTAGACATCATAGGTTAATCCTGGTATAAGAGTTATACTAGGAAAAATCACCTAGACTTAGATTGTTAAATATTAGCTGATTAATAAGCAAGTAAATACCAAATCTTTTATAAAATAGAACATTTCAGTGGGAGATTAATAGTATATGAGATATATTATTTTTAGCTCTCACGTCCCTAAGAGTTCACACTGTGAGATCCATGCTCGGCTTCGAGTTGCTATTAGCGGCAACCTCCCTTCAAAAAGTGTTTGCATGGGTCAATAACAAGGTGAATAGGGAAGTAGTTCATAGTAAGTAGGTGAAGGGTGTATGTCAACATGTCCTACGGTCTCTTCCATTAGGTCACACCGTGAGATTCCTATGTTGCGCCTACTGGTTGGCTTTATGCGACCCTTTGCTAGTCGTTTAGCTATGGCTATCCCTTCAGAAGGTTGTAACATAGGATTCGTAACACCGTGAACTCTATAAATGGATAGGGTTGCTTAGTTCCATTTTCAAACAATTGTTTCTCATTTCGAGGGTTTGCTTGATTCCGATCTCTGTAATTCGAAAGTGGCGATTATATACTTACAAGTTCTTGACCAAATAAACGGTAACTAAGTACTATAAGGATAAGATTTATTTGGGTATTAGTATTTAGTCAAGTATGTCTTGATTCAGTGAAGGAGTAGTCAACTGCCCTTCGGTGGAGGCTATTCTGACTCACTAAAGTATCTTAGCAAAATAATAATGAAAATGGGTACATTTCTTTTTTGCTAAATAAATTGGATTAAAAAGAGTTAAAATTAATTTTTTAATAAATTTGTTTACTTTTTCAACAATGTCATCATCCATTATACAACTGCTAGCTTCTGAAAAACTTAATAGCGATAATTATGAAACTTCGAAATCAAATATCAACACAATACTAGTAATAGATGATCATCGATTCATTTTAACGGAGGATTGTCCTCCATCCTCTAGTCCCAATGCAAACCAAACAGTTTGAGAAGCATATGACAGATGGGTCAAATCTAATGAGAAGGCTTGAGTTGATATCTTAGTCAGTATATATGATGTATTGTCTAAGAAACACGAGAATTTAGCTACTGAAAAAGAGATCATGGACTCTTTGCAAGGCCTTTTTGGACAACAATCCACATTTGTCAACGTACTTTAGAGTTACAAATCTTTATTGAAAAATAAAGGTTCAGAGGCAGAAGAAAATGTTGTTTCTATTGGGGATGATGCCTAAACTCTCGTTGGGTCTTGTAGTTTGTAAACATAGTTTTGAACAAATGCTTATGATGTAACAATATATGATATTTTCTTCACTTTTGTCAATGGAACATTGGAAGTTTTAATTTCTTTACCACAAACCAATAAACTAAGATCCATGGTTGTCGTTTGTAACTTAAACATGTATGTGGAGACATATAGGTGGATCATGTCTTAAGTGATAACCAAAATGGTCTGTAATATATGCATATAGGAGGGAAACCTTATCCTTGTAACGCTACGGATGTGGCCCGCTTTCTAGAATAATTACAAGTGTTGTGACTTGCTACAGATAGTCTGATTCTAATCATTCATAGGGAGACATGCGAGCGGGGGCGTCCTATAGAAAGGAGTTCTTATAAGACCGAACCACGAAGTGTTATAGTCTCGTTATATAACGCCGTTCATGACAGAGACTTCATTTCACTAAGATGACCATAGGTAACATGACCTTAATCCTGAGTGTATTGGGAACTCATGCTTTTGAGGGTAGTTGTTTGATTTGCATGGGTACGAGTGGCCAGATCACCAACTTAAACCTACCGCTTTGGGGATTTGTCTGATTTGGGAGCTGGGAACTCAGCTACACAAGATGGAATTCACTCCTTCCCCGAAGTAGAGGTAAGTAGATAGATTGCTCATTTAAGAGCTGATCCCGGGGCTTGAACGATGTGGCAACACACACATTCTCATGGCCTGAGAGGTGTCCACACGTAGTAGGACTATGTTATATTGTTCATTAAAGGGATCAGTGGTACTTAAGAAGTTAGATGTAACTACAGAGGCAAAATAGTAAATTGGCCCAGATGTACTTACGAGCATCTGTGAAGGGTTATCATATTGTTGATTTGTTATATCCGATGGACACAGAAATATATCTATGGTGAGAAGAGTACAACTATCGGTCTTTAGTGGAATGTTTGGCAGTTAACGGATGGTGGATCTCGTGGCTAAAGAGTTTACTTGGCTATTCACGTACCGTTGGAGCTTCGAGCCGTAGGTCCATAAGGTGCCATTGGTAGCTCAATAGATTCAAGTCGAGAATCAATTTTTAGGTCAATTTGAAGTGTTCAAATTGACAAGAGGGTGTTCTATTATATATGATATGGTTGAACTAGTTAACTATATATGATATGGGATAATTGTTGTCCGACTTTTTCTCCTTAACTGAATGACTTAGTGGGAGATTGCTTACAGTTTTCATAACTGCAGGATAAAATGAAAATTGTTTTCTTTTTGCAAAGGATCAGACATTCGCTCAAAAGTGAAGGATAAAATGAAAATTGTCTACTGCCTATCGCATAGCAAACCGAGAGCATACACGACAGCTCAAAGTTTCTAAGCGATTGTATACACAAGCACGGTTTACTAAACGGTCGCATAAGTTTTGATAAACGATCATCTAGCTTCTTTCTAACCAATCACACGTCCGAGCATTTAGTAAACGATCTTCTATACGATCGCGCCCCTTTTACTAAACAATTGTGTACTCTACCTAAACGATCAAGCATCGTCTATACGATAGACACTCGATATTTCCCACTTGCATGGTCATGGTATACGATTGTCTCTTCCTCCTTCCCTCTACCAAATTCAACAAAGCCCACACCTCTTGATTCTCACTACGAGAATACTGAGGGTTTTAAGTGGACGTGTCTTTCTTACTGACGAGTTCGTGAGATGTCCGTTCGTGGGTAGACGATTTGGTGGACGATTGTTTGGACAATCTCAGCGAGAGCGAGAGGAGCAATCCTTGAACGAGAATGAGATTTGAGGCTAAGAAGGGTTCTTTAACTAGTATGTATTCTGTTCTCTTTGTAGTTTAAAGTTCAAAGCATGCCTGTAATTTGCTGTTAATGCATAACTAGCCTGTCTGATTGTGAATGCGGTAATTCTATCACAATGAGTTTGGAACGATCTTGCTTCCACTCAGAGGTGCTCTTTGATAAGAGTTCCTTCAACTTCCACCTTAAAGAGAAAACCCCAGAACAAATCGTCTTTGGGAGTAAATCTGGCCCTTCTTTCTCCAAGAATAGAGGTATTAAAAAGAAAAAAAAGAAAACTGGGAAGGGGAAGGCTCCAACTGCATAGAAAGTTGAGAAAGAAAAACTAGGTAAATTAGATTTACTAGTAATTTGAACATGTATAGTGGAGAATGAAGGTTCTACCTGGATACTGGATTCAGGGGCCATTAATCATGTTTGTTTTTCTTTTCAGCAAACTACTTCTTGGAGGCAACTTGAAGAAGATGAGATTACACTCTAGGTTGGATCAGGGGAGCGTATCTGTGTAAAAGTAGTTGGAGCTGTTAAGTTAACTTTTGAAAATAGATATCTGTATTTAGAAAATGTTCTTTATGTACCTTCTTGTAAAAGAAATTTGATATCTATTTCTTGTTTATTGGAAGATTTGTACAAAGTAAATTTTTGTCTTAATAAAACATTCATTACATAAAAAGGTATACAAATCTGTTTTGCAAACTTAGAAAGTAACATATATAAGCACCGGGAACGCCACAGCAAAACAGCTGTATATAACACAGAAATGTTTAAAATAGCTAAAACTCAAAGAAAAAGGCAACGCATTTCTCAGAGTACCTATCTTTGGCACTTGAGACTTGACCATATTAATCTCAATATGATTAAGAGACGGGCTAAAAGTGGACTTCTAAACAAGTTAGAAGATGTTTTATTACCGCCGTGTGAGTCATGTCTTGAAGGAAAAATGATAAAAAGATCTTTTTTCCTAGAAAAAGTCTTCGAGCCAAAGAAACCTTAGAGCTCATGCGTTCAGACCTCTGTGGACCGATAAGTGTTAAAGCGCAAGGAGGTTATGAATATTTCATTAGCTTTATAGATGATTATTCAAGGTACGGTTACATTTACCTAATTTGTTTTATGTCTGAAGCTCTTGAAAAGTTCAAGGAGTTTAATACCGAGGTTGAGAACCAATTAGGTAAATCTATTAAGACATCTCGATCAAATCGAGGTGGGGAGTATTTGAACTTGAAATTCCAAGACTACATGATAGACATCGAATTCAGTCACAACTCTCTGCATCGGGAACGCCTCAGCAAAACAATGTATCTGAATGGAGAAACCGAACCTTGTTGGACATGGTTCGGTCCATGATGAATTAATCTCGGTTGTCTAACTCGTTGGGGGTATTAAATTTTGAATAAAATTCCCTCTAAGAGTGTTTCAGAAACACCTTATGATTTATGAATAGGATGTAAAACTAGGTTACATCATTTTCGGATCTGGGGTTGCCCGGCATACGTGTTGGTGCAAAATCCTAAGAAATTGGAACATGGTTCAAAATTATGCATGCTTATAGGTTACCCTAAACGAACGAGAGGTGGTCAGTTTTATGATCCTCAGCATGATAAGATAATTGTATTGAAAAATGCCACATTATTAGAGGAAGACCACATTCGAGATCATAAACCCCTGCAATAAACTAGTATTGGAAGAGATTTCAAATAATGCTACAGACGAATCAACAAACGTTGTTGATCAGCTTTGCTCATCAATAAGAGTTGTAGATAGATCAAGGGCGTATGGTCCATCACATCCTACTCAAGAGTTGAGAAAGCCTCGACCTACTGGGAGGGTTGTGAGACAGTCTAACTGCTATATAGGTTTAACTAAAACCAAAGTCAACGTACCTGATGATGGCTTAGAGGATCCATTAACATATAAACAGGCAATGGATGATTTTGATTGAGATCAGTGCATCAAATTCATGGATCTTAAAATAGAGTCTATGTACTTTAATTCAGTCAGGGAACTTATAGATAAACCTGATGAGGTAAAACCTATTGATTGTAAATGGATCTACAAGCGTAAAAGAGACTATACGGGGAAGGTACATACCTATAAAGCCCGATTAGTAGAAAAAGGGTTATACCTAGGTTGAGGGGGTGGACTATGAAGAAACCTTCTCACCTATTACTATGATAAAATCAATCAGGATAATCTTGTCCATTTCCACTTTTTATAATTATGAAATTTGGCAAATGGATGTCAATACTGCATTTCTAAATGGAGATCTTGAAGAGAGTATTTATATGGTCCAACTAGAAGGGTTCATTGGACAGGGTCAAGAGCAAAACGTTTGCAAACTGAAGAGATCTATTTATGGATTGAAACATGCATCTAGATTCTGGAATATAAGATTTGAAACTGAAGTCAAATCTTATGGCTTTGAACATATGTTGATGAACCTTGTGTATACAAAAAGATCATCAACTCTACTGTAGCATTTCTAGTTTTGTATGTAGATGATATCCTACTTATTGGGAATAATGTAAGATACCTAACTGACATTAAAAATTGGCTAGCAACCCAATTTTAGATGAAAGATCTGGGAGAGACGTAGTATGTGATAACGGGCAGAAATGCACGTTATTACAGTGCTAAGTTATTAAACAATGCAGGTTTGCATTGATAAAATATATAAGATTGCGTCCAAAAAGCATTAAGTTTGTAACATTGCGGTCGCATGCATTCATTGCATAAAAAGAGTTAACTTTGGTATTTTTATGCAAGATATGCGTTAACGCAAGGTGGAATGTGCGATCACAAGAAATCAACGGACGAGCGTAGTATTACCGCAAGGCTTTGCAGTGATTTGTGCTCGCAAACATCTACTCAAGAAGGATTGCCGCATAGAGCTGGCGCAACTTAGTGGACGCATCTGGGTGAAAAGCATAATAAATCACGATGGGACAAAAAGCTGATGAGGTCGAATCCGAATTAAGTTGACAAGCCGCTAACGATAACAAGTACACTTAGCTTTTCGGTGACAAATATTTGACACATCAGTCAGAGAATTAAAGCCATCCCATCTATGCAATCATAAGAGAGAAGTCGCCTTTCACCCTGAAGTTCCATAAATACCAAAGACAACCTTCAGAAAAGGGGTTCAACAAGTTCAAACACTTAGAGAATTTTCCCTTAGATAGAATAACCTTGTTCATAGTTTTCTTTTTTATTTAGAAGGCGAAGCGAGAAAAGGGAAGAGATGTCGGAAGATCACTCAGGGCAACTCGAGAGAGAACCTAGGGGCATGAAAAAGTAGAGACCGGGCCGACTCTCGCGAGAGCGAGACTATCTTTTGAACAGAGTAGAAAAGACAGTGTAAAAGCCTTAGGAAGCAAGAGATTGCTACCGGGCTCTTTATTCTCATCTTGCATTGTTATTTCATATTTCAACTCTATGTCTATATAAAGGAATTTCTTTATCTACATCTGTTCACTCTCTTACAAACACGCATGGGTAGCTAAATATGTCGAATTGGTTGAGAAGAACTAAGCTAACATGACCTAGGATCCTTATTGCATGCGGTTATCTTGTTTTATGTTGTGCCCAACACCCCTTTAGAGCTACTCAAGAGAGAGTCTAAAGAAAGAACCTAAGACTTGAGAGCTAAGATACAATCTAGACTCGAGAGAGCATGATTAGATCTTCATAAGCGAGAGATAGAGACTTAGAGATAAGCTCTATTTTCCAACCTGCATCGCATGCACCCTAGAGATAAGTTATGATATTATGTGGTTGCCTTATTTGTATGTGTGTCATTTTGTCATCGCATAAATATGAATAGAGGCTTATGTGTAGGTCCTATAGACTCATTGTATATATCACATGCGTTCTAGTATTAGAAGTCGTAGCATTTGCGTCGAGAGATGATTTTCTATTGTATGTGTGTTGCATGATCGCATAACATGAGGGCATCCTAGGAAGTGTTAGCCGAACCCCTTCTCAACCTATTCACCGCATACTCATCGCATCTTTCGTATTATCAACTCTTTTCATAATTCCGCTGCATTTTTTTATTTTATTACCGCAAACAAAAACCCAAAACAACTATTTGATTTCTTGGTTACCGCAAAGTTTTCTTGAAAATTACCACCGCATACCGTTTTCCCTAGTCCCTGTGGTCGAACTTGGACTTACCAGGAAACTCAGTGGAATTCATACTTGGATTTCGCTAAGAAAACTTGTTGCTCAACACATTTCCACCACCGTATTTCATTCCATTATTTCATCTCATAAAACAACACATCAAGATTTTAGCACCGTTGTCAGGGACTTTGGCAAATCAGTGTGCTAACGGTAATTTTTATGATTTCTTTATAGCTCTCAATCTTTGGCGAATTACGACCCAAAGATTGAGAGGACGTTCCGAAGATGATTAAGATACAACCACTAACAACAACAACCAGATAAAGACGATATGGCAGAGCAGCCTGAAAACGAAGCACCAATCGAAAACAATGTCATGGCGAATCCAATCCTACTAGCAAACGATCGTAATAGGCTCAATCGGGACTATGCATCGCCAAACCTCTACGATTTCTCCCTAGGAATCACAAGGCCTACCCTTGATGGAAGTCGATTCGAAATGAAACCAGTGATATTACCGATGATCCAAACTGCAGGACAGTTCGGAGGAAGGTGTGCGAGTTCCCGCATGCCCACCTCTGTAGCTTTATAGAAATCTGCAACACTTTTGTGTTCCCGAATATCTTTGCCGAAGAAGTTCGAATAACTCTTTTTCCATTTTCTCTGTATGATCAGGCAAGAAAATAGGCGTATTCCATCGAGTCGGGAGAGATCACTTCATGGGAACAGGTCGTGGAGAAGTTTAGGAAAAAATATTTCCCACCTACTAAGAATGGTAGAAGAAGGAAACTAATAACCGATTTTGAACAAGACATGGATGAATCGCTCAGTGATGCCTGGGCAAGGTTTAAGCGGTTGGTAAGGGACTGTCCACACAATGGATTACCAGACTACTTGCAAATGGAAATTTTTTATCACAGTTTAAATCCCACTTTGCAGACCGCTGCCAAAGCGGCAACCGCTGATGGTCTGCTAGACAAAACGTATGACAAGGCTAAGAACATCTTGGATTGCATCTCTAAAAATCACGAGGATTGGAGAGAGAGCAATCAGAGACTGAGAATAAAGGATAACGACGCAAACAATGGTGCTATCGCTTTGCTTTAGAGTCAGATGACCGCAATAATGAGCCTAATTCAGGGAATTACGATCAACTACCCAACACTGCATAGTGGGAAAGTAAATGCAATTAATCAGAATGTCTCAAGGTATGCGACTTGCGGTGAAGGGCACACAATGGAAGAATGTCCACAGAACCCATAGTCTATTTATTTTGTGAAAAACAATCCATTCTCTAACACCTACAACCCTGGGTGGAGAAACCACCGCAACTTTGCGTGGAAGAATCAGTAGCAAAATTTCCACAATGTGGCACAAAATAAAGGGCCACCCAGATTCTTCCCGCGAAACAAAAGTCAGACGTGCAGTCAAGCTAGTAACTCACAACTGTCGCAATCTTCCTCCTTGGAAATTTTATTGAAGCAATATATCGAGACAAATGAAATTATGCTTCAAAACCAGGCAATGTCCATCCACAACCTAGAATTACAGATGAGCCAGATTGCGAGCGAATTAAAGAATAGACCGCAAGGGGCTCTGCTGAGTTCAACAGAACTCCCACGCAACCCAGGGGGAACAGGTAAAGTGTAATGTCAAGTCGTGACATTGTGGAGTGGAAAAACTGTGGAGGGAGAGAGGAAGGAGCCTAGTCGGGCGACTTCAATTGCGCTGGAACTTGAGATTGTAGTGACTCAAGAAGAATAAGAAGAAAAAGAAGTGATAGAGCCAGAAATTGCGTCCACCTCTAAGTCGACAGAAAAGAGGACCGTGAGAGTGCAGTTGCCATCTTTCCCACAGAGATTCAGAAAGAAAAAGAATGACGAGGTACAGTACCAACGCTTCATGAATATGTTAAAACAATTGCACATTTATATTCCGTTCAGTGAAGCGATTGAAGAGATGCCTGCATACACGAAGTTTCTGAAGGATATGGTAATCAAGAAGAGGGGTACTGGTAAGTTTGCCACGGTGGCTTTAACGCAGAGCTCAAAATCAATAATCCCATCGAAGATGAGCGATCCTGGGAGCTTTACTATAACTTGCTCCATTGGAAGACTGTACATCGGGCAAGCATTGTGTGACCTTAGAGCTAGCATCAACTTGATGCCTCTGTCGATCTTTAAGCAGCTGAATGTGGGGCAACTTGGACCCATGATCGTGACTCTCCAACTAGTAGATAGATCTCTAGTGCATCCAAAGGGGAAGGTGAAAGACGTGCTGGTTACCATCGACAAATTTATATTACCAGCCGACTTTATCATCTTAGATTATGAAGCTGACAAAGATGTGCCCATCATCCTGGGACGACCATTTTTATCAACAGGTCATGCCAGATTGATGTGCACAAAGGAGAGATCACTTTGAGCGTAAATGGACAGAAGCTCAAGTTCAACATCATCCGTGCCAAGAAGTTTCCTGACAAGAAAGACCTGCATGAATCTGACGACGGCCAGAGTTTAAATGAAGAAGAGAAGATTGACAACGAAAATGAAGATGAGGATGCAAGCGCATCCATTGTGACATATAATGCGATCATAAACAAACAAGGAAGATGAGAGAAGAAGAGCCAACAAAAAATGAAGAAAGAAAAACAACGCAACTATCCTTAAAAGAACCACCAACAATAGAGTTGAAGACCCTACCGAATCACCTAAAGTATGCATTCTTGGGGCAGAATGAAAAGCTACCAATCATTATTTCCTCTGAACTTAATGAAGAACAGAAGAATGCGTTGATGAGCATTCTGAGGAAACAAGTGCGAGCGATTGGCTAGCCGCTCACAAACATTCGAGGAATTAAACCCGCATATTGTATGCAATAAATTCGTCTCGAAGAAAACCACAAGGCATCGATCGAGTATCAGTGCAGACTCAACTCTGCGATGAAAGAGGTCATTAAAAAGCATCAAGTGGTTAGATTCAGGCATTATTTATCTGATAGCAGACAGCACGTGGGTCAGCCCCGTGCAGTGCGTACCGAAAAAAGGTGGCATGACGGTAGTCCCCAACGAAAATAATGAGCTGATATCGTAAAGGACCGTCACTGGGTGGCGTATTTGCATGGACTACCGCAAGCTGAATGCGGTAATGAAGAAAAATCGTTTCCCTTTACCTTTCATTGACCAAATGCTTGATCGTCTGGCCGGAAATGACTTCTACTGCTTTTTGGATGGGTATGCTGTGTATAACCAGATTATGATTGCTCCAGAAGATCAGGACAAGACCACATTCACCTGCCCATATGGGACTTTTGCTTTTCGCCGCATGCCGTTCGACCTCTGCAATGCACCGAGCACGTTCCAAAGGTGCATGATGGCCATCTTTTCAGAATATCTTGAGGACTCTTTTGAAATCTTCATGGACGACTTCTCTGTCTATGGGCACAATACGATGTTTGTCTTGTCAATTTGGAGAAGATATTGAAAAGATGCGAGGAGACGAATCTCATTCTTAACTGGGAAAACTACCATTTTATGGAAAAGGGGGGCAGTGCTGGGGCACAAGGTATCTCGGGACGGGTTGGAAGTGGACAAGGAAAAAATAGAAGCAATTGAAAAACTCCCACCTCCAACAAGTGTAAAGGCTGTAAGAAGTTTCTTGGGGCATGTCGGATTTTACAGATGCTTTGTCAAGAACTTTTCGAAAATAGCACGACCGTTGAGTGCGTTGATGAAGGTTGACAAAATATTTGAATTTGATGACAATTGCCTCAATGCATTCAGGATTTTGAAGAATGCATTGTTGACCGCACCCGTATTGATCACACTAGATTGGACACTTCCCTTTGAATTAATGTGCGATGCAAGCGGGTATGCGATGGGAGCAGCTCTGGCACAGAAGAGAAAAACAATATTACATCCTATCGCATATGCAAATAATACTTTGAATCCTGCTCAGACTAACTACACCACCACAGAAAAATAGCTACTTGCGATAATTTTTGCGTTGGAAAAATTTAGAGCATATCTGTTGGGAACAAAAGTAGTCATCCACACTGACCACTCGGCGATAAAGTATTTAATGACAAAGAAGGATGCGAAGCCGATGTTGATCAGATGGGTTCTCCTCCTCCAAGAATTTGACATAGAAATAATTGATCACAAAGGGACGGAGAACCATGTTGCGGATCACTTATCCAGATTGGAAAACCCAGAGGTTGACTGGAATCAGTCAGAAGTGAGTACGATGTTCCTAGACAAGCTGCTATGTCATATTGAAGAATTGCCATGGTATGCAGACGTGGTAAATTATCTGGTTTGCGAGCAATTTCCAGAGGATTATACTGACCACCAGAAGAGGAGGCTCAAGTACGAATGCAAATCATATTTTTGGGATGAGCCAAATTTGTATAAATAGAGGACAGACCAGATTTTGCGATTATGTGTATCGAATGCTGCTCAACAACGCATATTATTGCAATGTCATGATTCACCATATAGTAGGCACTTTGGAGGACAGTGCACTGCAGCTAAGGTATTGCAAAGTGGATTCTATTGGCTAACACTGTTTAAGGATGCAACTGACTATGTGATGAAATTTGACCAGTGCCAATGCACAGGTAACATTTCATGGAAACATGCAATGCCTATGAACACCATTTTGGAACTAGAGTTGTTCGACGTTTCGGGTATCGATTTCATGGACCATTCCCACCATCAAATGATAAAAATTATATTTTGTTAGCCGTCGACTACGTGTCCAAATGGGTAGAAGCAGTGGCATGCACCACAAGTGATGCGTCGGTAGTCTCTAAATTCTTGAAGAAAAATATTTTCACTCGTTTTGGCACTTCACGTGCCATAATAAGTGATGAAGGGACCCACTTTTTCAATCATACGGTCAAGGAGTTGCTACACAAATATAATATCCTCCATAAAGTGGCTACCGCATACCATCCGTAGATGAATGGTTAAGTCGAAGTGTCCAACCGAGAGATCAAGCTGATAATGGAGAAGGTGGTAAGGCCTTCGCGAAAGGATTGGGTAACAAAGCTTGATGATGCGTTGTGGGCTTACGGACTGCATATAAGACACCCATAGGTATGTCCCCGTATGTGTTGGTATTTGGTAAGGAATGTTATTTTCCATTGAAGCTGGAAAACAAAGCGCTGTGGGCGGTGAAGAAGCTAAACTTTAACTTGAAGACAGCAAGAGAAGCGAGAAAACTTCAATTGGTCGAGTTGGAGGAATGAAGGGTCAACGTATATGAGAATGCAAAGATCTACAAGGAGCGTGCAAAGCGCTGGCACGACAAACACATATGCAGCAAGAACCTCCAAGTCGGGCAGAGGGTCTTACTATTCAACTCACGACTACGGCTCTTCCCTGGAGAATTAAAGTCACGTTGGTCCGAACCATTCATGGTCAGAGAGGTATTCCCACATGGTGCGGTTGAGTTATCTAATGATGATGGAACCAACATAGTCAAAGTTAATGGCAGCGAGTAAAAGTGTATCACGGAGAAGGCTGGCATCGCTGAGTTGACTCCGTGGACCTGAGGAACTCTGATTTTGAATGAAGTGGGTGGTCCCTGCACGATCAAGTGATTTAAATTCATCAGGGACGCAAGTTTTGTGAAGCATCCGTTGTAACCTTTAACTCTTCAACTTATCCCTACTCCTTAGTATTTGCATTTCATTATCCTTTTGCTTATCTAAAAAAAACAAAAAAAAGGGCGATCGTACTGAATGATTGCGGTAAAAGAGTTTGTTTTGTTTAATATTATTTGACCCTCTCAATGTTTTTCTTGTAACGATCGAGGTGAGCGATTGCAGAGGTGCTACATGAAGAAGCAACTTATCTTATTCCATCACTACAATCCAAAGAAGGTAGATCGCCACAAAGCAGAATGCGTCAACAAATAATGCGGGCGACAACGCAAATTTGGGGGTTGTATTCTTCCTTGACTTTATTCTAAATTATGTATTATCTCATCGCATTTTAATTTTGAAAGTTTTATCACCGCGTCCTCTTTGATTACCGCAATCATTTAATATTGATAAATTTAGTAAGTAACCGTATGACTTCTCTTTGCCAATTATGATTTCAATGATGAAACACATGTTTCTATTTTTTTCGTATATACTAGAGTCAACTTAATTTTAGGACAGTCACCTTATGAAATATCTCTAGAAGTTAGTGGTCTGTTAGATTTCTTTCAAATTGACTCTTTATGTAGCCTCCTAAGAACATCACATGACTTTTTTCAATCTATTGGTAATGAGGACATTGCCGCATTTTAAATTTGGGGGTGAGGTATTCATTTTCGACATTTCTATTTTTAGCTCTTTAAAAAAAATTGAGAATAACAACTCCAATGTCAATGCAATGGGGAAACCCATGTTGATAAGAGTTAAGTTGTAAAGGGCACTTACCTGTAGTTGGATGACCAAATGACACACGTGGAGGCAAGCCAAAACGAAAGTAAGTCGTCAGGATCAACGCATAAATAAATGACAGCAACTCTGCTGCCAAGTAGGAATGAGTTTAGTCTGAGAAAGAGCACCTTGCTCATAGCTGGATGTCCGCATGACACACATGGGGGCAAGCCAAAACGAAGGCAAGGTACTTGGATCAGTGCAAGGTCAAAAAAAAAATAACAATGTAAAAAATATGCAAGGATAAAAAAAATCAGTTAACACCCCAGTGAAAAAGTTTTTTTGAAATAAATCATGCGATGTCGTGAAGTCCAGTAAATAAGACTTAAGGAAATTTAGGTGTATAGGATTTGAATGAAGTATACTTGAGAAATCTAGGAAAAGAATGTGCGGTCGACTTTCTAAAGGAAATCTTTAGCTTATACTTGAGGACAAGCATTGTTTAAATTTGGGGGTATAATAACAGGCAGAAATGCACGTTATTATAGTGCTAAGTTATTAAACAATGCAGGTTTGCATTGATAAAATATATAAGATTGCGTTCAAAAAAGCATTAAGTTTGTAACATTGCGGTCACATGTGTTTATCGCATAAAAATACCAAAAAAATTAACTTTGGTATTTTTATGCAGAATATGCATTAACGCAAGGTAGAATGCACGATCACAAGAAATCAACGGACGAGTGCAGTATTACTGCAAGGCTTTGCGATGATTTATGATCGCAAACATCTGCTCAAGAAGGATTACCGCATAGAGCCAGCGCAACTTGGTGGACGCATCTGGGTTAAAAGCATAATTAATCACGATGGGACAAAAAGCTGATGAGGTCGAATCCGAATTAAGTTGACAAGCCGCTAATGATAACAAGTACACTCAACTTTTCGGTGACAAATATTCGGTGCATCAGTCAGAGAATTAAAGCCATCCCATCTGTGTAATCATAAGAGAGAAGCCGCCTTTCACCCCGAAGCTCTATAAATATCGAAGGCAACCTTCAGAAAAAGGGTTCAGCAAGTTCAAACACTTAGAGAATTTTCCCTTAGATAGAATAGCCTTGTTCATAGTTTTCCTTTTTATTTAGAAGGCAGAGCGAGAGAAGGGAAGAGAGGCCAGAAGATCGCTTAGGGCAACTCGAGAGAGAATCCAGAGGCGTGGAAAAGCAGAGAGCGGGGTGACTCTCGAGAGAGCAAGACTATCTTTTGAACAGAGTAGAAAAGACAGTGTAAAAGCCTTGGGAAGCAAGAGATTGCTACTAGGCTCTTTTTACTCATCTTGCATTGTTATTTTTTATTTCAAATCTATATCTTTACAATGGAATTTCTTTATCTACATTTGTTCACTCTCTTACAAACATGCATGAGTAGACAAATTTTTCGAATAGGTTGAGAAGAACTAAGTTTACATGACCTAGGATCCTCATTGCATGCGGTTATCTTGTTTTATGTTGTGCTCAACACCCATTTAGAGCTACTCGAGAGAGAGTCTAAAGAAAGAACCTAAGATTTGAGAGAGCTAGGTTAGAATCTAGACTCGAGAGAGCAAGATTAGATCTGCATAAGCAAGAGATAGAGACTTAGAGATAAGCTCTGTTTGCCAACCTGCATTGCATGTACCCTAGAGATAGGTTATGATATTATGTGGTTGCCTTATTTGTGTGTTATCATTTTGTCATCGCATAAATAAGAATAGAGGTTTATGTGTAGGTCCTATAGACTTATCGCATATATCACATGCGTTCTAGTATTAGAAGTCGTAGCATTTGCGTCGAGAGATGATTTGCTATTGTTTCTGTGTTGCATGATCGCATAACATGAACGCATCCTAGGAAGTGTTACCCGAACCCCTTCTCAACCCGTTCACCGCATACTCATCGCATCTTTCGTATTATCAACTCTTTTCGTAACTCTACCGCATTTGTTTATTTTATTATTGCAAACAACAACCCAAAACAACTATTTGATTTCTTGGTTACCGCAAAGTTTTCTTGAAAATTACCACCGTATACTGTTTTTTCTAGTCCTTGAGTTCGACCCTGGACTTACCAGGAAACTCATTGGAATTTATACTTGGATTCCACTGAGAAAACTTGTTGCTCAACGCATCTCCACCACCGTATTTCATTCCATTATTTCATCTCATAAAACAATGCATCAGTATATTCTTGGGATTCAAATAGTTCGAAACCGAAAGAACAGAACACTAGCAATGTCTCAAACATCTTATATAGACAAGATGTTGTCTAGGTTTAAGATGCAAGATCCCAAAAGAGGTCTTTTACCTTTTAGGAATGGAATACATTTGTGAAAGGAACAATGTCCTAAGACACCTCAAGAAGTTGAGGATATGAGATGGGTTCCCTATGCATCAGTAGTCGGAAGTCTGATGTATGCAATGTTATGTACTCATCTAAACATATGCTTTGTAGTAGGGATTGTCACTAGGTATCAGTCCAATCCTAGTTATGAACATTGGACTGCTGTTAAGAATGAGGAGAATATTGCTGATCTGTTTACAAAGGCCCTACTGGCTAAGATTTTCGAGGGTCACCTAAAGAGTTTAGGACTACGGGTAAAATAAATAGGGCAAGTGGGAGAAAATATGGGTATGAGATGCCCTAGTTTATTGTATTTAGTTTTCTCTAACAACACTCGACTTTGTTGTAACTGTTGGGATTAGTGTCCTAATTCTCCTGGAGTTTCGTTGTTCTGTAAAGATACACATTGTTCAATGAATAAAATAAGTGTTATTTAATTCTGGCATTTACTCATATCCAATAAATAAAACTCCTTGGTTATCTTATGTGAACTTAAGCATGTATATGTGATATACAAGTGGATCATGCCTTAAATGATAACCTAAATTGGTTTGTAGTATAAGGATTAAGGTGGGATACCTGATCTTGGTGACACTACGGATATGGCCCGCTTTGTAGAGGTTTGCAAATGTTGTAAACTACTACAGATGGTAGGTCCTGACCATTCATGTGGAGACGTGGAACAGGGGTGTCTTATACAAAGTGTTTGTATAAGACCTGGACCACGAGATGACTAGACTTTGTATATAATGCTATTGATACTAGAGACTTGCATCTCACCTAAACGACCATAGTGACAAGCCCTCAATCCTGAGTGTTTTAAGAACTCCTGGCTTTGAGGATGGTCCTTTAATTAGTATGGGTGAGAGTGGCCAGATTGCTAACTCAACATGCCTACCTTTTTGGGGACTTGTTTGATCTGGGAGCTAGGAACTCAATCCACAATGGAATTCAATCCTTTCCCGAAGCAGGGATAAGTAGAGAGATTTCTTCCTTAAGGGCTGATTTCGGAGCTTGAACATAGTGGCCACAACTTCTCTTTGGAAGAGAAGACTCAGTCATAGTAGGACTATGACTTATGTTCATTAGAGGGATCAGTGGTACTTAAGGAGACAGATGTAATTACAGGGGCATAATGGTTATTGGCCCAGCTGTACTTACGAGCGATCTGTGAAGGGTTGTCGCACTGCTGATTGGTTAAGATGGACACATAATATATCTGTAGTAAGAAGAGTTCAACTGTCGATCTTTAGTGGAGTGCCTAGTAGTTAACGGATGGTGGATCCCGTGACTAAAGAGTTTAGTCAGTTATTCACGTACCGTTGGAACTTCGGAGCTACAGGTCCATGGGTCCCCTTGGTAGCTTGGATTTAGTTGAGAATCAGTTCTTGGTGTTGATTTGAAATGTTCAAATTGACAAGAGGTATTTTGATTATATATGATATAATTGGTATGATGTATAAGATACATCCAGTGAAGGATTGATGTAAATGAGATTTACATTAAGTACCATGGAATAGAAAAAGAACTATGGTTTATATGTTTCGTGGGATGAAATATTAAAACTATAGGTTATAAATATAGTATGATAAGTTGGTTATCATTTATATTTATAATGATATTAATTATTGGATAATTAATTCTTTTTCTTTTAAATAACCAAAGTAGTGGATGGTTATTGGATCATGGTAACCGTGAGTTTAAAAGGAAAGTGGTTTCCTATTTTTGAAAATGAGGTTTTCTTACAAAAGTTTGAAAAGGTTTTCGAGTTTTCTCTCACGAAAAAAAAAACTCAGGCATCGTCAAGTAAATTCGGATTTACTAAACGACGGCTGGGTGAGCTAAACGATCGTGCAGGTGTGAGCTAAATGATCATGTAGTATTTACTAAACAATCGCATAGCTTTGCTAGACGATTGCTGGCCAAAGGTAAACGATCATGTAAAGTCTGTAGGTAACAGGCTGAGCTAAACGATAGAGCTAAACGATCACATAGCTTTTGCTAGACGATCATTTAGCTTTATCTAAACGATTGGGCATCGACCTATATGATAGGTCTCAGCCATCTCCCACTTGCCCAATCATGTACGTGACCATTCTTTCCTCCATCTATCTGCCTCATACTAAGTCTGAACAAAGCCCACCCTCTAGATTCTCACACCAAGAATACCAAGGTCACCTTGTTGGTGGTGTCAGACTCAACTTGTCACTGTCGAGGTTTATTAGAGGCCGTTCGTGGTGCTGTAGAGGTCGTTCGGGTTGCAGAGGAGTTCATGATCGAGGAGATCGTTGAGGACGAGCGCCAAGGGTTGGTGCTATATTCGTGTGGTGTTGAGGTCATGTAGATCGAGTGTTCATGGTCGCTGTTGTTCGAGCGGTCGCGCAATGGAGCATGGAGACGCTGCTACATATATTTGTATAGTTTTTCCCTCGGTACTTTTGAGACTTTCATACTGTAATTTCTTTATGATTTGCATAACCATTTATGTTTGAAGTCGACTGTAAATATATGTTCATTCATGATTGTAATTTGGAATAGTCTTATTCCGCTGCTCATGGAAATTTCGAGTTCCGATTTCCTTCAGTATCGCACTACGAGTTTTAGTCCAAGTGAGAGTTTGTTGGGCTGTATGTCCTAAAACTCATAGTTTTTTAAATAGTAAACATATATGAAGTTTATTCAGATAAGTTTTTTTGATTGTTTAATAACTCTAAGTCCAAAAAATTACAAACTCTTGGCTATTGTTATGAATACTTGGACTTTATGTAGAGACATAAACTAGATCAAGTACGAGTAAAATAGCCCAAACCGTCTATAGTACTTGGATTTGGTTGGGTACCTATTTCTGGAGACATTATCGAATATGGCCCACTTTATGATTGTTACAAATGTTGTAAAGTTTATCAACGATGTGATCAGTTCGTTCATGTAGAGACATGTGAGCGAGGGTATTCTACATGATGAGATTGTGTAAGTCAGTCCACGAAATAATCACTGTTACGTATTAACACCATTTACTTTTAACACTGATTAATTTCACTTCTTGATGACCTAGATAACTTGATCTGAATCCTGAGCTGTCTATGAACTCCTGTTTATTCGTGATTGTCCCTTGGTCTGCATAGGTAAGGGTAAGCCTAGCGTCGTTGCTCAATATGCCTCCCATTTTATGGATAAGACTGGGTAGATGGCTGGGGACATAGAATTTGCAAGATGGAATTCACTTCTACCCATTTTAAGGATAGTAGAAAGATTGTTCCCTTAAGGGTTGATCCCGGGACTTGAATAAAGGGCCCCATCCTCTCGTTGGCCTGAGAGGGAATGGATTTAGTGATTATGATCATAAATCAATTGTTTATTAATGGGACAGTTGTACTTAAGTAGAAAAGATGTAACTCAGGGGTATTTTGGTATTTGACCTAGCTGAGGTTACGAACAACCTATGAAGGATCAACTTATTGATGATTGTTATATCAAATGGACACATAATATATCTACATTAGTTAACAAATGTTGATTAACGAGGTTAAAGAGTTTGACTAGTTAGTCTTGGATCGTTGGAGCCCATGATCTGTAGGTTCATCAGGTATCCTTTCTAGCTCAATAAGGACAAAATTGAAGAACTAGGTGAAATGAGAATTTGAAATGTTCAAAATCGGTCTTAAGGAAAAATTATATTTTATATGAGATATAATTTAAAGTTAAATAATTAATTAATTTATTAATTATTTTTTAGAGTATACTTGATCATTAGCATGAAAGTATTTTTTAAACTTGATTAATATGATTAATCAAAGCAAGGCGTCTTAAATAATTTAATATGTGATATTAAATTTGTTTATTTTTATTTAATTGAAATTTTTTTAATTAAATAATTTCCAAAATTTGAAAATTTCATTACATTCTGTTAACAAAAAAAATTAGTTAGTGGAAAATTCCAATTGTTGGATTTTCCCACTAACTAAGTGGACATTGAAGTGGCATTTTCCAAGCTTGATCTCATAAATTGTATGAAAGTCTAAATCCAATAAACTAAGACCCATGACTATTGTATGAGTACTTGAACTTTATGTGGAGACATGAGAGTGGATCGGGTTCGAGTAAATAGTCAAAATGATCTATGGTACATGAATGAGGTATGGTATCTTATTCTGGTAACACCACTGGATATGGCCTACTCTGTAGTTGTTCCAAAGAGTTGTAAAGTGCTACATATGACGTGATCCTAATTCGTACATATTATGACATGTGGAGTGGGGGTGTTCTATGCAATGAGTTTGCATAAGATCAGGACAAAGAAATAAGTCACTCTTACTTTATAATGCTAATTACTGTTTAAGACTGACTATTTCACCTAGATTACCTAGGTAACTCGATCTTAATCTTGAGCTAACTATCAACTCCTATTTATTCGGGATTGCCCTTAGATTTGCATAGTTGAGGGTTGGCTCAACAGCACCGGCTCAATAAGACTCCCATTTCAGGGGTAAGACCGGATAGATAGCTAGGGACATAGGGTGAAAGAAGTAATTCACACCTACCCGATTTAGGGATAGGTGAAAGGTTGTTCTCTCAAGTATTGAATCCAAGTCTTGAACAAGGGGCCCCACCCTCTCACTGGACTGAGAGAGTTTGGTTTAGTGATTGGATCACAAACTAGTTATTCATTAAAGGATCAGTAGGGACTTCAGGAATAAGACATAATCTCAAGGGGTAAAACAGATATTTGACCCAGCCGTTATTACGAACAAACTGTGAAGGGTCGACTTTCTGATTATGGTTAAATCATGTAGACAAATATATCTACAGTAAGGGGAGTGCAACTATGGGCTTTAATGTGGTGACCCATTAGTTAATGGATGGAGATTAATTTGGTCTAATGAGTTTAGCCAATTAATCTTGGATCATTGGAGCTCATGATCTGTAGGTCCGCGAGGTCCCCCTACCAGCTCGTAACGGACTAGCTCTAGAATAGCGTGATAACTTAATTTGAAATGTTCAAATTAGAATTAATGGAATTAGTAATTATATGAGATATAATTATGTTTAATTTTAGAATTAAATGGAATAGGAGAATTTATATATTAAAATATGATTTAAATATACAAAGATGGATATGTGTTAAAATTAATTTAATATTTGATATTAAATTAATTAAGTTTTATTTAATAATTAATTTATGAAATTAATTAATTTTTAATTTTAAAATCAAATAGATTTTTTAAATCAAAATTTAAGTTTTAGATAAAATTGGAAAAATTGGAAAACTAAAACACAAAATGGAAAAATGGATTTTTCCATTATCCATCACCAAGTAGCTCACACATATTGCATTGTCATGGCCTTGTCTTCTCCAAGCATGAGCTGCAACTCATGTAGCTATTCTCTTTGCATGTTGATCTGCAATATAATGAGAAGATTGGAGTGAAAATCAGGCATGAAATCAAAGGAGTTTTGAGAGAAAAAATGGTTTGAAGAAAGGTTCTTCAATAAGGTTGCAGCAGTGAGCTTTTCTTTTTCGTCCCTTGATTCATGCTTGTTTTGAGTCTCACAACTCAATCTAGAGCACCAAAAGAAGAGTGGGGAAGATCTTGAGGTGATCTACAACAAGATATGGAGAAGATAGCAGCTGGAGATGGAGCTTTGAAGAAGTTCTACAAGAGATATGTCTTGAAACTCACTTTTTCTGTAGAAGCATGCTTTATATTATGCCAAAATTAGTGAATTTGAATGCTTAGATATTCCTTGTGCTTCCGCTATTGTTGATACAACCTTAAAATTGGTATCAAAGTATCAAATAAGCATTCAATTCAGTTTAATTTTGTTTGGTGGGTGTTTTATATGAAAAATATGAAACTGGTGCACTGATATGATTTTATGAGTTTTGGCTGTTTAATTCTCTTTAATTTCTTATTTAAACTTGTAATTGGTTCTTTCTTGATGAGCTTTAATGTGTTCCCAAGAGTCTGTAATTTATTTGGAGTCATTAGAGTTGAAATTAAACTATAAATCGAAGAAACAAGCGAAGAGGCCGAGTTGCAGTTCTAGAAAATCAGCCTCTGTTCTTATCGTCGCTGAGGTTCCAGTTGCTAAACGATCGTCTAGCTCCAGACACTATACGATGTGAAGAAAAGCTAGATGATCGTCTATCAATGGGAGCTGGTCGTTGTGATGTTAAGGCTAGACGATCATGTACCTACGGGAGTTAAACGATGCGTTCAATTTTCTATACGATAGCATTAAGTGATCGTTTAGCTTTGACGTGGGAACTAAACGATACGTTGAATTTACTATATGATTGTACTATGCGATCATTTAGCAATGATGCCTCTAAGCGATGCGATGAAGTGTTACGGGATAACACTGAGCGATCGTTTAGATGCGGAGCTAAGCGATCATATAGACGAACTGCTAAGCGATATGCTGAAGTTTCTAAGCAATGGAACTAAACAAATCGCTTATCTACGATGCTAAACGACGCGATGATGTTTTATACGATGGAGCTAAGTGATCGTTTAGCTACGGTGGATACTAAAACGATGACATGCAGTGCTAGACGATAGTGTTAAGTGATTCAATGAAGAGCTATACGATAGCCCTGAGCGGTCGCCTACTACAATAGTGAGCGGTCGCCTACTACAATAGTTTATCTTTGATTAGGAGCTAAACGATGCGCCGAGCTGCTATGCGATAGCACTACCCCATTATTTACGTCTATGCGGGAGCTAGGCGATGCAACGAGTTGCTATACGATAGCACTACGCGATCGCATACCTTCGTGTGATAGCTGGGCGATGAATTGAATGCTATGCGATGGCATTAAACGATCGCTTACCTTTTGTGCATGCTAAACGATCAAGTATTTACTAAATGATCTGGCAAAATGCAAGATGATGATCGTCGTTGCTAAACGATGAGACTTAGTGAGATGTTGAACATGTGCAAGGGCTGCTGATTCGACCGATTCTCTTGTGGTCGAGTCCGGTTTAGCTTCGAATGGTTCTTGGCTGGTTCGGTTCAGACAGTATGGGTTCGGTTCAAGCTAATTGAGTTCATTTACAAACTCGATCGGTATATAATCATGTCTAAGGCTAGGGTACTTAAGTTGACGGGTTACGGAACACCTCCTACCTGAGGATTATGGCCGAATTATTGAGCGTTGGTAACTGGTTTTATGAGCATACGTGAGTGATGTGAGGTAATAAAATGATTTATCACCTAGACATCGTAGGTTAAAATCCAATTATAAAGAGTTATACTCGGATAAACCACATAGACTTAGGGTTGTTTTATTAGCCAGAAAAAACCTAAATATAAATATACCTAATTAGAACACTTCAATGGCAGTTTAATGACTTTTATATGATAAAGTTATTAGAAAACTTTAGTGGGAGATTAATAACATATACGATATGTTATTTTTAGCTCTCACGTTTCTAAGAGTTCACAATCTATATTTAAGTGGTACTTCATGTCACCCTTGAAGTGACCTCCATTTGGAAAGTATTTTTTAGCTTAGATCTAGATTTTGGTGAATAAGAGAAAGTTGTTCAAATATAAGTCTATTATACGATATATAAATTTCAACTGCCATGTTTTCACGTAGTTTACACCGTGAGATTCATATGACGCTTCGTGTCTCCCTGGAAGTAGCCTCCCTTCAGAGAGTGTTTTGTATGAGTCAATATCAAGGTAAGCGGATGAAGTAGTTCAAAGTAAGTGGGTGAAGGATATGTGGCAATATATCTTATGGTCTCCTCCATTAATCTGAACCATGAGATTCCTATGCCGTGCCTGTTGGTTTGCTTTAGGCAGCCCTTTGCTAGTCGTTTAGCGACGACTATCCTTTCGTAGGGTTGTAACATAGGCTTCAGTAAAATGAATAAGGTCTTATAGTTTCGTTTTGGATGTTGTCTTCTATTTCGGAGACAAATTCATACCATCCTATAGGATCTGAAAATGACGGGTCACACTTACAAGAATTACTAAGTTGTTAGTAAAGATCTTGGCCGAAAATGATAACGAAACGACTATAGGAATAAGAGTTATTCTGAAGACAATAGGAATAATGGTTATTTTGGGAATAGTGTTTGGTTAAAATTGTTTGTTTTAGTGAAGGAGTATATGACTGCCCCTCGGTAGCACATATTCTGACTCACTAAAATATCGTTGCAAATAAATAATGGTTATGGGTACATTATTGCTTTTGCTAAAATTTGATTTTGGATTTAGTTACAATTTGCTAATTAGATTTTTTTTGAATTTTATCAGTATGTCAAATTCTGTAATACTCGCTTCCGATGTACATAACAGTAAAATCAAATCAACAAACAAATTACTAGCAGTTGATTATACCAAAAGAGTTTTAACAGAGGATTGTCCTCTATCTCCCAACTCATCTAAAATTATGAATTATGTAGATGAGGATGATGAATTCAAACAACAAGATAAATATGATTTATTTGTTATCGAAGTATGTTTAGTAGAAAACGATAAAATCTGGATAATTGATTCAGGTGCCGCTAATCATGTATGTACTATCTCACAGGAAACAAGTTCCTAGAGACAGTTGACAGAAGGTAAAACAATCTTTAAGGTAGGGACCAGGGAGATTGTTTCGACCAAAGCAGTGGGAGATATGAAGTTATTTATAGGAGATAAGTACATTTATTTGAAAAATGTATATTATATTCCTTCTATGAAAAGAAATCTAATATCCATCCCTATTTGCTAGAACAAAATTATAAAGTTTATTTCGAAAATGGTGAAGTGTTCATCAATATGGGAAATAACATATTTACTCTGTAAAATTAGAAAATAACTTGTATATGTTAAAACCAATTGAGGTCAAAGCTGTTTTGAACATAGAGATGTTTAAAACTGCTGGGAGAAAAGGAAGATTTCTCCAAATGCCTATCTTTGGCACTTAAGACTGGGTCACATAAATCTCAACAAGATTGAGAGATTGGTTAAGAACAGTCTTTTAAACAAGTTGGAAGACAGTTCATTACCACCATGTGAGTCCTTCCTTGAGGGTAAAATGACAAAAAGATCTTTTTCTGGAAAAGGTCTTAGAGCCAAAGAACCCCTAGAGCTGATTCATTCAGACCTCTGTGGGCCTCTAAATATTAGAGCAAGAGGAGGGTATGAATATTTCATTACTTTTATAGATGATTATTCAAGGTATGGCCATATTTACCTAATACACCAAAAGTCTAAAACTTTTGAAAAGTTCAAAGAGTATAAGGTTGAGGTTGAAAACCAATTAGGTAAAAAGATTAAAACACTTCGATCGGATCGAGGTGGTGAGTATATGGACATACAATTCCAAAACTGTTTGATAGAACATGGAATTCAGTCTCAAACTCACAGCCCCTGGCACACTTCAGCAGAATGGTGTGGCAGAGAGGAGAAACAGAACCTTGTTGGACATGGTTCGTTCCATGATGAGTTACGCTCAATTACCAAATTCTTTTTGGGGACACGCAATTGGGACTGCAGTGTATATTTTGAACATGGTTCCCTCGAAAAGTGTTTTTGAAACACCTTACGAGGTTTGGAGAGGACATACTTTAGGATTTGGGGTTGTCCAGCACATGTGTTGGTGCAAAATCCTAAAAAGTTGAAACATTGTTCAAAAGAGTGTCTATTTGTAGGCTACCCGAAGGAAACAAGAGGTGGTCTCTTTTATGATCCTTAGGAAGATAAAGTATTTGTATCGACAAATGAAACCTTCCTAGAGGAAGATTATATAAAGAACCATCAACCTCGCAGTAAGCTAGTAATAGAAGAAATGTCCAGAGAAACGACAAAAGTATCAACAAGAGTTGTTGATCGAGTAGGTCCTTCAACAAGAGTTTTTGATAGAGCAGGTCCATCAACAAGAGATGTTGATGAAACTGATACTTCAAATCCTTCTCAAGAGTTGAGAATGCCTCATCGTAGTTGGAGGGTTGTGCAACAACCTGACCAGTACATGGGTTTAACTCAAACTCAAGTCATCATACCAAATGATGGTTTAGAGGATCCGTTGTCTTTAAATCTAGCAGTGAACGATGTGGACAAAGACCAATGGATTAAAGTCATGGACCTTGAAATGGAATCTATGTATTTCAATTCTGTCTGGGATCTTGTAGATCAATCGGAAGGGGTAAAACCCATCGGTTGCAAGTGGATCTACAAGAGAAAATGAGACCAAGCTAGTAAGGTACAGACCTACAAAGCTAGACTGGTGGCAAAAGGGTTTACCCAAAGAGAGGGGTTAGATTTTGAAGAAACCTTCTCTCCAGTTGCCATGATAAAGTCTATTAGAATACTCTTATCCATAGCCACATTTTATGATTATGAAATATAGCAAATGTATGTTAAGACAACTTTTCTTAATGGCTATCTTGGATAGAGTATCTATATGTCTCAACCAGAAGGGTTTATACAGCAGGGTCAAGAGTAAAAAGTTTGCAAGCTTAATCGATCCATTTATGGATTAAAATAAGCTTCTAGATCTTGGAATATGATATTTGACGCTGCGATCAAATCTTATGGCTTTGAACAAAATATTGACGAACCTTGTCTCTGAAAATCGTCAACAAAACTGTCACTTTTCTGGTGTTGTATGTTAATGATATTCTACTAATTGGGATGAGGTAGAATATCTAGCTGACGTTAAGAGATGGTTGGCTTCACAATTCCAAATGAAAGATTTAGGAGAAGCACAGTATATTCTTGGAATCAAAATAGTTTGGAATCGCAAGAACAGAATATTGGCATTATCTCAAGCATCTTATATAGACAAGATCTTGTCTAGATATAAAATGCAAAATTCCAAGAAAGGATCTTTACTTTTTAGGCATGGAATTCACTTGTCTAAGGAGCAGAGTCCTAAGACACCTCAAGAGGTTGAGAAGGTGAATCGAATTCCATATGTATCTGCAGTTGGGAGTTTGATGTATGCAATGTTGTGTACTCGTCTCGACATATGCTATGTCGTAGGAATTGTCAGCAGATTTCAGTCCAATCCTGGTCATAACCAATGGACTGCTATTAAAAACATTCTCAAGTATCTTCGGAGAATGAGAAATTATATGTTCGTGTATGGTCCTAAGGATCTGATTCTTACTTGATACACTGATTCTGACTTTCAGACCAATATTGATTCGAGGAAATCAACTTTGGGGTTAGTATTCACTCTGAATGGAGGAGCATCAAACAGAGTTGTATTGCAGACTCCACAATGGAAGCCGAGTATGTAGCTGCAAGCGAAGCAATAAAAGAAGCACTATGGCTTAGAAAGTTCCTGACAGATATTGAAGTAGTTCTTAACATGTACATGCCTATCACTCTCTATTGTGACAACAATGGAGCAGTTGCAAATTCAAAGGAACCACGAAGCCATAAAAGGGGAAAGCATATCGAACGGAAGTACCATCTTATCAGAGAGATTGTACACAGAGAAGACGTCATTGTCACTCAAATTGCTTCCCAAGACAACTTAGTTAATCCATTTACGAAGGCCCTCCAGCCTAAAGTGTTCGAGGGTCACCTAGTAGGACTAGGTCTACGAGTTTTGTATCACTAGGGCAAGTGGAAGAATTTATGGGTATTGTAATTCCCTAGTTTATTGTATTTGTACATTTTATTCTCTCCATGTAAACTCAACATTGTATTTGTATATATTGATGCCCTAGTTTATTGTATTTGTACATTTTATTCTTTCCATGTAAACTTAACATTGTATATATTTGTATATATTAATCCACTGGAGTTTTAGTCCAAGTAGGAGTATTTTTGGGTTTTATGTCCTAAAAAACTCGCAATTTGTAAAATGATAAACATTTTCTATAATCAATATACTTGTTATTGATCTCATAAATTGTATGAAAGTCTAAATCCAATAAACTAAGACCCATGACTATTGTATGAGTACTTAAACTTTATGTGGAGACATGAGAGTAGATTGAGTTCGAGTAAATATTCAAAATGATCTATGGTACATGAATGAAGTGTTGGATTTTATGTCTTAAAACTCGTAGTTTGCAAATTAATAAACATATTCTGTTTTGTTTTTCGATAAAGTTGTTATTGAAATTGTAATCTTAAATCCAATAAACTAAGGTCCTGAGGCTATTTATTGTAGTTTGAACTTTATGTAGTGACATAAATGTGGATCAAGTTTAAATATATAGCCAAAATGGTCTATAGTATATAAATAAGGTTGGGCGCCTTATTCTAAGGACACTATGGATGCGACCCACTTTGTAGTTAGTACAAACGATGTGATCCTGAATCGTTCATATAGAGATATGTGAGTGGGGGCATCCTATGCAATGAGTTTGCATAAGACTGAACCATGAAATAGTCACTTTTAACGTTCTAAATGCCATTTTATGTATAAAACTGACTATATCGTTAATTGATGATCTAAGTAACTTAATCTTAATCCTGAGCTAACTATGAACTCCTGTTTACTCGGAATTATCCTTAATCTGCATAGGTGAGGGCAGCTCATCATCGCTGGCCCAATAAGCATAGTTATATCAAATGGACACAAATATATCTATAGTGAGGGGAATGCAACTACGGGACTATAGTGGAATGACCCGTTAGTTAACGAATATTGATTAGCTCCATCTAAAGAGTTTAGCCAGCTAATCTCGGATCATTGGAGCCCATGATCTATAGGTTCATTAGGTTCCCTTACTAGCTCATATGGAATAAACTTAGAACAGTATGATAGAATGATTCGAATTGTTCGAATTAGGTGAAGAGAGAGAAACCGTCAAGTATATGTGATATAGTAATCGAATTTTTCAGTTTAGAGATACAGCTTTAATATTTAAATATGATTTAAATATCAAGAATATGAATACGTTCATATTCGGAAGCTCGAAAATAATGGAAATGGTCAAAGATGTAAAAAGTCAAAGAGTTGACTTTTGACTTTGAAAAGTCAAACTTTGACCAATCTTATATTCAAATATGATTTGAATTTCGAGAAAATGAATGTGGATTCATGCTCGGGAGGTCAAAGTTAGTCAACATGGAAAAAATCATAAAAAGTCAAAATGTTGACTTTTTGGTCAAAGTTTGACTTTGACCAAATGACTATTTTGCTCTTTGACTAAAGTTAGTGGAAAAATCCAAACTTTTGTTGGATAATTCCACTAACAAAATAGTGGACTAAGTGTTGGCTTATAGTGGAGACATTAAGCCCACTTAGATAGTGGATTCTAGATGTTGAATTTTTATGAATTGATTTCATGCAATTGTTGCATGGTTCTTTTCTATAAATATAGGCTTTTGAATTTGGATGAAAAAGTTTTGACAATTTGCCAATTTTTGTTTTCAAAATTGGGCTGGAAAAACAAACCCAAACCCCTACCCAAATTCCATCTTCTTTTCAATCTCTTTCTCTCTCTCGGGTTCTTCATCCACCGGGTCCCACAACCTGGTTCTGGGTCCAGAGGATTGTAGGTCAACTCTAGTGGTGGTCTGTTCGTGTTCTGGTCGAGATTCAGCGAGGAAAAGCGGTTTTGGGAGCTTCAAAGGTAATTATTAATTACTGTTTTTCCTTCAATTGCATGCATTTTTTCCTTTAAATTAAAAGAAATTAGAGTGTAATTAGGTTCGTTTTCCGCTGCGTATGTCTCGTGTTCCATCATGAGGTTGGGTACCTTATTCTGGTAACACGATTGAATGCGGCCTACTTTGTAGTTGTTACAAAGAGTTGTAAAGTGCTACATACGATGTGATCCTAATTCGTACATGTTATGACATGTGGAGTGGGGACGTTCTATGCAATGATTTTGCGTAAGATCAGGACCAAGAAATAAGTCACTCTTACTTTATAACACTATTTGTTGTTTAAGACTGCCTATTTCACCTAGATGACCTAGGTAACTCAATCTTAATCCTGAGCTCTATCAACTCCTGTTTATTCAGGATTGCCCTTAGATTTGCATAGTTGAGGGTTGGCTCAACAGCGCCGACTCAATAAGATTCCCATTTCAAGGGTAAGATCGGATAGATAGCTGGGGACATAGGGTGCAAGAAGGAATTCACACCTACCCGATTTAAGGATAGGAGAAAGGTTGTTTTCTCAGGTACTGAATCCAGGTCTTGAACAAGGGGCCCCACCCTCTCACTGGGCTGAAAGAGTTTGGTTTGGTGATTGGATCACAAACCAGTTATTCATTAGAGGATCAGTACGGACTTGAGGAATAAGACGTAATCTCGGAGGGTAAAACATATATTTGACCCAGCCGTTGTTACGAACAACCTGTGAAGGGTCGACTTCCTGATTATGGTTAAATCATGTGGACATAATATATCTACAGTGAGGGGAGTGCAACTATGGATTTTAGTGGGGTGACCCATTAGTTAACGAATGGAGATTAATTTAGTCTAATGAGTTTAGCCAATTAATATCGGATCTTTGGAGCCCATGATCTGTAGGTCCGCGAGGTCCCCCTACTAGCTCGTAACGAACTAGCTTTAAAATAGCATGATAAGTTAATTTCAACCATTCAAATTAGAATTAAGGGAATTAGTAATTATATGAGATATAATTATGTTTAATTTTAGAATTAAACAGAATAGGAGAATTTATATATTTAAATATAATTTAAATATATAAAGATGAATATATGTTAAAATTAATTTAATATTTGATATTAAATTAATTATGTTCTATTTAATAATTAATTTATGAAATTAATTAATTTTTCATTTTTAAAATTAAATAGATTTTTTAAATCAAAATTTGATTTTTAGATAAAATTGGAAAAATTGGAAAACAAAAACACAAAATGGAAAAATGAATTTTTCCATTATCCATCATCAAGTAGCTCACACATATTGCATTATCTTAGCCTTGTCTTCTCCAAGCATAAGCTGCAACTCATGCAGCTCTTCTCTTTGCATGTTGATCTTCAATATAATGAGAAGATTGGAGTGAAAATCGGGCATGCAATCAAAAGAGTTTTGAAAGAAAAACTGGTTTGAAGAAAGGTCTTCAACAAGGTTGCAACAATGAGCTTTTCTCCTTCATTCCTTGATTTATGCTTGTTTTGAGTCCCACAACTCAATCTAGAACACCAAGAAAATAGTGGGAAAGATCTTGAGGTGGTCTATAATAAGATATGGAGAAGATAGCAGCTGGAGATGGAGCTTTGAAGAAGTTTTACAAGAGGTATGTCTTGAAACTCACTTTTTCTTCAGAAGCATGCTTTAATATTATGGAAAACTTAGTGAATTTGAATGCTTAGATGATCCTTGTGCTTTTGCTGCTATTTATACAATCCTACAATTGGTGTCAGAGTATCAAATAAGCATTCAATTCGGTTTAATTTTGTTTGGTGGGTGTTTTATATGAGAAACATGAAACTGGTGCACTGATATGGTTTTATGAGATTTGGCTATTTAATTCTCTTTAATTTCTCATTTAAATTTGTAATTGGCTCTTGCTTGATGAGCTTTAATGTGTTCCTAAGAGTCTGTAATTTATTTGGAGTCATAAGAGTTGAAATTAAGCTGTAAATCGAAGAAATAAGCGAAAGGATGAAGTTGCAGTTCTAAAAAATTAGCCTCTGTTCTTATCGGCGCTGAGGTTCCAGTTGCTAAACGATCATCTAGCTCTAGACACTACATTATGTGAAGAAAAGCTAGATGATCGTATAGCAATCGGCGTTGGTCGTTGTCATTTTAAAGGCTAGACGATCATGTACCTACGGGAGTTAAATGATGCGTTCAATTTTCTATACGATAGCATTAAGCGATCGTTTAACTTTGGCGTGGGAACTAAACGATACGTTGAATTTACTATACGATGGTACTATCCGATCATTTAGCAACTATGTGCTCTAAGCGATACGATGAAGTGCTACGCGATAGCACTGAGCGATCGTTTAGATGCGGAGCTAAGCGATCGTATAGACGAAGTGCTAAGCGATATGTTGAAGTTTCTACGCGATGGAACTAAACAAATCGCTTATCTACGATGTTGAACGACACGATGATGTTCTATACGATGGAGCTAAGCGATCATTTAGCTAGAGCTAAGCGTTCTACACGATGATGTACTAAAACGATGACATGAAGTGCTAGATGATGGTGTTAAGTGATTCAATGAAGAGCTATATGATAGCCTTGAGCAATCACCTAGTACGATCGTTTATCTTTGATTAAGAGCTAAACGATGCATCGAGTTGCTATGTGATAGCACTACGCGATCGTTTACGTCTATACGGGAGCTAGGCGATTCGACGAGTTGCTATGTGATAGCACTACACGATCACATACCTTCGTGTGGCAGCTGGGCAATGCGTTGAAGGCTATACAATGGCATAAAACGATCGTTTACCTTTTGCGTGTGCTAATGATCAAGCATTTACTAAACATCTGGCAAAATGTAAGACGATGGTCGTCATTACTAAACGATGAGACTTAGCAAGATGTTGAACATGTGCAAGGGCTGTCGGTTCGACCGATTATCTTGTGGTCTAGTCCCGTTCAGCTTCGAATGGTTCTTGGCTGATCCGGTTCAGACGGTTCGAGTCCGGTTCAAGCTAATTGAGTTCATTTTGGAGCGGTTCGAACAGTCCGGGAGCAGTTTGGAAGCTGTTTTGTAATAGTTAGGCTTCTATTTGCTTGTTTTTGGAAAAACTAAAACCATATCAGTCTATGTTTAATTATTTATGCATTTGTTGTATGTTATAATAAATAAATCTTGTATGTTCATATAGTATGCCATTTAGATTTAAAATCCCACCATAGAAAGCATGTAACATGCATTGAAAGTAAGTTATAATTGTTATAATATATAGTATGCATGTTAGGGTTTCTAGTATTTAATATAAATATTATAAATGTTGAATGTCTCATGTATGTTGTGGATGTTTATCATGTCTAAAGTTTTATAAGTTGTTATAAAATTGAGTTAGACATTTAAAATCCATAAACAACAGTTGCATGCTCACGTAGGTTGACCACCTGTTTTATTTGTTAAAACTTATAAAACCAAGGTTACAAACTCAGCTGATATATAATCCTGTCTAAGGCTGGGGGTACTTAAGTTGACGGGTTACAGAACACCTCCTACTTGGGGATTATGGCTGAATTATTAAGCGTTGGTAACCAATTTTATGAGCATACGTGAGTGATGTGAGGTAATAAAATGGTTTATCACCTAGACATCGTAGGTTAAAATCCAATTATAAAGAGTTGTACTTGGATAAACCACATAGACTCAGGGTTGTTTTATTAGCCGAAAAGAACGTAAGTATAAATATACCCAATTAGAACACTTCAGTGGCAGTTTAATAACTTCTATATGATAGAGTTATTAGAAAACTTCAGTGGGAGATTAATAACATATACGATACATTATTTTTAGATCTCACGTCTCTAAGAGTTCACAATCCATATTTCTAGATAATGCTAAGTATGCAATTACAAAATCTCAAGTAGTTTATAAGACAAATAAGAAATAATATAATTGAACAAGCAAGATAAACAGAGGCAAATCCATGGCCAAGTTATAAAAATTACAATTAAACAAAACTCCCAAAATTACATTGTTCCAAAATTCCCTAAACTAGGGAAAAAAAACCCCTAGAACTTACCTACCCATGGGATGAAGAAGACAAATCAGGGCTCCATCTCCACTAATTATATGAGAAGAAGGAAGAAATTAGAGAAAAATAAAGTAGAAAAGGTAAGAAGGTGGAGAAATCAGTTGAAGGCCGATTGGGGGGTCGATTCTTTTACCCTAAAACAAAGAATCCTTTATATAGCAGTCACAGTGGCACCGCGACACTAGGGATAGTGTTGCAACGCTAAGACATACCCATGTTCGTCAAAATATGTAGCATCGCGGTGCTGTGCTAGAATCTGTGCTTTTGGAAAAAGCGTTGCATGTTGATGCCGCAATGTGGAGGACGTGTACCTAACGGTATGTGCAAGGGCACGCAATCGAAGTAATAAATCCTAAACATGGTATCATCCTCAGGGACAAGCATGAGCAAAATTTTCCTAACTTAGCTATCACAATTCTTCGTCAATTTTATCCAGGCAACCAAAAGATGATTTCTATCTATAACTACGGATAACAAAAATTCAGTCACACGTAAGAACAATTTCGAGCAAAACAATTCTAGGGTATTGTTTCTTTTAGAGAATACAATGAATATGACATGCAATTGATTGAAATTGATAGATTGAGGATAGAAGTTCTAAAATCAAGAAATCCTCTCTCGAGCTCAAACCATACTGATAACTACCCATCAACCCAAATCTCTTCTACCGCTTGAATAGTTACAACATTAAGACCCTTCAATCGCACCTCTTATTATTCTAAAATCACTCTCTTGCAATTTCGAATAACAATCTAAATTATTGGGTCCAACGAATTAAATTCTTTCTCGAGACATCTAATTAACTTAAGTTCATTTAATTAGTGGCCAGTTAATCAAAAGTATTAAGCATAAATAATTCAGAAATCTATGCAAAATCAATCAACTGTAAATTCAATATTCAAAGTAACATCCCTAAAATCCACAAACACCCTAGAATAAAAGAGTTTAGTCACGCATGATTCCGATAACAGTATTCAATAAACAAACAATCATTATGGCGAAAAATAAATTAACAAAGAAGAACGATCTCCCATCAATAGGTTCGAATCTTAATCATAATCTTTTTAACTCTCATCAAGAATACCGGATTGTTCTTCAATAACACTACACAATCATCATCAATCTTCATGTCACGATTAATCCAGAAACACTCTCAGATCAACTTTTAATTAAAATCTTGAGTCTTCAACCAAAAATGGTCATAAATGCTCTGTTTTGGCTCTTGTACGGACTAGAATCTATCAAGTCGACTCTCTATTTTCTCCTCTTTTCAGACCTGGAGGTGCACACTGATATTTATAAAATGCTCGCAGCGTTGCAGTGCCCTGTTCCAACACTGCAACGCTGTTGACATGCCAGCCGCACGTTAAAGTCGTAGCGTTGCAATTCTACCCTGTTCCAACTTGCTCTCGGGCCTACAGTGTCAGAGAGCAGCGTTGCAACATTCTTTCAATGATGGCTCCCCCGAATTGCCTTCCGAATTTTCCTCTTTTCTTGATCTTGGGTCGTTGGTTTCTTCTTAATTCCATAGTCAACCGTAGTTGCGTAAAATTGGAGTTTTGCCCCATATTTTTTTTATCATTTTCACACAAATTGCTCCTGATGCTTAGATTCCTGAAATTACTCAATAAACCACGTCAAACTAAACAAAACTAGCCATATTAGTTTCTTGAAGGTAATAAAAGCACTTTTTAGATGCTTTTCACCATGTCAAACTTAAAACTTTGCTAGTCTCGAGCAAATAAAAGAAAGAAACACAAAGTAGGAGAAATAATGAATACTAAAATGAAAAGGTTCAAGCCATGCAATCTCTTATTCCAGTTTCATCAGCTTCTCAACATATATAACAGTCATCCACAGAGAAATTCAGACACATCCTAATCATTGAGAGTTTCTAAAGCCAAAACTTTGTATGCTCTGTGTCTGTGTGATTCCTCCTTTAATTCAAAACTTAAAAACTGATTTAAGATTTAATTAAGCATCATTAGTTTTCCCCTTAATCTAGCTCAAGCACCAATAATCAAGCATCACCACACTCAAGGAAGTAATATGTCCACTAAGGTGCCTTATTTCTCTCTCTCTCTCTCTCTCTCTCTCTCTCTAGCAAAAGGGCCTTAAACTTGCATCATTTTACCTAGAGGCACTAGCTTTCGCACATCCATTGCAGGGAACCGTACCTAATCAAGTCCCAGATGTCCTAACTGATCACAGCAAAGGCTTCTCTTTTTACTCCCATCCATGCATACACATTACATGTTTACAATAAGAAAAAGGTATTTCTTTTAAGCACACGAGTATACTCATCTTGTTATTTATTTATTTTTTCAATAGCAATAATAGTATTCTTTTCTTTCCTCTTAATCTAACATTACAAACGATCATGCAAGACACTCTCTAACCAGTGGGGCCTTTCGAGGTGATAACCAAATTGACTTAAATCAATGCTTTGTTTAGTTTGAGGTTCTAAATTAAAATGGTTTGTGCTCAAGATAACAAAGGATACAAAGAGAGATTCAGTACAAAGAATACTCAAGACAAGACTATGTTATCCAATTTCTACTTCAAAGCATGGCATACTTCCTAAGTGACTCATCAACCATCATAGTAAAAGAAAACAACCAAAGAAAACAATTCAATCAATCTTAGTATTCTTCCTAACCTTTTCAAAATTTAAAAAAAAATTCAATTTTTCCTCAAAATCAACAATATCATGCATAAAATAATCAACTCAAAACAACATGCATAAAAGCACAAGATTCAAGCACAAAGTACGCCTCCCACCCCAAACTTAAAAAACTGTCCCCAATGCATAACATCTAAAACAATCACACAACATATGAGTGATACAAGGCTGGGTAATGAGCAAAGATTCACAAATATGGATGGCGAACTGGTGCTTGAAAACACTTGAGCATCCTCTCCAACCTGAGGATCAAAACAAAATAATCATGAGGTGGCTCTCTATCTTTAAAAAAATCAAACGAATCAAATAAAAAATAAAATAAACTTGAATTAAAACAAGAACACTTGGGTTGCCTCTCAAAAAATTCTTAGTTTAACGTCTTTAGCTAGACCTGGTCTCTAATTCAGACAACTTTCAAGGTGGCTTCATCATTCCATGCACAATAGCACCTGAAATATATAATTTTCTCCCACACTGACATTCACATAAAAAAAATTAGTCGAAGAAAAATTATCAAAAAAAGCATATTCTCTCCCTTCTTCCACCAGTTCAATATCTCCCTTATGAATATAATCGAGAAAGTTTATTGTACCTTCCTTTGGAGATTGTTCATAACAACTTATCTTTAATTTTCCCTTTCCTTTAACAAGAGATTTTTCAGAATGTTACCATCTACTTCATTGATCTATTGGCACAAATTTACAGGCTCATTAGGTTTGGAAGAACGAAAGATGATGAATTTTACCTCTTCATCATTCACCCGAAGTATAACCTTGCCATCATAAACCTCAATCAAATCTCTGCTTGTGGCTAGGAATGGTCGTCCAAGGATGATGGGAATTTTAGCTTCTTCCATGTCTAGGACCACCAAATTTGCTAGGAAGATGAAATCACCGACTTTAACCAGAACATCCTCTACTACACCACGAGGGTAAGTGGGGAACAATCTTCCAACTGCAATGAGATCGTCGTCGGCTGTACCTCTCCTATGTCTAGTTTCTTGTACAAAGATAAAGGCATCAGATTAATTGAGGCTTCTAAATTACATAAGGTCTTATTTACCGTCAAATTCCCTATAATGCGGGGAATGAAATTCCCAGGATCCTTTAATTTTTGCAGTAGCTTCTTTTGCAATATAGCATTACATTCCTCATTTAAGCTAACTGTCTTATACTTCATGGACTTCACATAGTTTGGCATATGTTCCAACGCATTTGCAAAAAGAATATTAATGTGAAGCTTCTTAAAAATATCCAAAAATTTAACCAATTGATCATTCAATTTCTTTTTCTGAAAGTTCTGGGGATAGGGGATTTTATTCAATACAATAGGTGAAGGTTCAGAATTACTCCCTGATTTAGATGATACAGGAACATCAGCCTTTTTCCCTTGATTCACATTACCAGTTGAAGAACTCAATACCGCCTGTTCATCTGTCTGGTCTGTCATAGAATGCACAATATTTTTTCCACATCTCAACGTTATTGATTTGCACTCTTCCCTTGGGTTTTTCTCCGTACAGTAGGGAAAGCTCCTTTGTTCATTGTGTTTAATGTAGTAGCGATCTAGCTAACTTGAACCTCAAGGTTTTGGATTGCTTTCCCATGACTCGTTACTATGCTCTCCAAGAAATTGCTTCTGCTCCTTGACTTCTTTATGAAATCCCCAAGCAAAGCCTCCACAGATGGTTTCTTTTCAGAAAAACCTGGAGGTGCCTGCAGAACATTCTTATTGTTGACATATGAAAACTTCTCATGATAGTGCAAACCTAGGTGATAATGAGTGGGTTGATTCATCTAATAAGAATTTTGATGGACTCTTTGAAGATTCGCTTGGCACACATAATTTTCCTGCTCAGGGTTAGGTACCTCCCATGATGTGAGTGTATTACAAGCTGCCATCGATACAATCGATGGTTGGGTACCTATAGACAAGAGATTAATGGCATTAGTCAAAGTAGCCATTTGCGCCTTTAAAGCATTTACCTCATCGAGTTCATAAACTCCAGCCACTCTAGATGAAGATCATTTCGAGGGCCGATTATAGCTCGTGGCAGCCATGTCCTCCAATAATGCCTAAGTAGCATCAACAGTTTTTGCAAAAAATTGAGCCACCTGTAGCAACATCGAAGATGGATTTCGTTGTACTGGTCAATCCATTGTAGAACAACTAGATTCGTATCCATTCATGGTATCCATGTTGGGGACACTTCTACAACAACTCCTTATAGCACTCCCATGCCTCGACTAACCTCTCGTCCTCTCTCTGTCTGAATGTGCCAATTTATATTCTCAGTTTGCTCGTTTTCGCAGGAAGGAAGAATTTGTTCAGAAAGGCTTGGGCTAACTCATCCCATGTTGTTGTGCTTCCCATTGTAAGTGACTTCAACCAATCTTTCGCCTTGTCCTGCATAGAAAAGGGAAACAATCTCAGTCTAATGGCATCAGAAGAGACTCCATTTATTTTTACTGTCTCGCTAATTTCCAGGAAAGAGTGGATATGCTTATGTGGATCTTCATGTGGAGTTCTCTGAATGCAAGGTCTCATGCCATCTGAATTAAACCAGGTTTTAGCTCAAAATTATTGGCATTAATTGGGGCTTCAGTAATGCCCATTAGGTTGTAGGGATAGCTGGTTAGAAATAATCTCTGATAGTTCTAACAGCTCCACCCTGGTCTCCCATGGCATCGAGCTCATCTCTCATATTCCTTCCTACTCTTCTCAAAGTCCTTTCAAGTTCTGGATCACAAGGAACAAGTTCAACCTGTTGACTTCTTCGCATACACAGGATTTTGCAACAACTACAAAAAAAAAAAAAAAACAAAAAAAAACAAAACAAAAACAAAAATGCCCAAATTAAGATCAACTCAGTTTTTAGCAATATTAAGCTAGGAAAAAAATTTCGTGTCAGTCCCCGGTAGCGGCGCCAAAAACTTGACGGTATGCATAAGCGCACGCAATCGAAGTAATAAATCCCAAATAGGGTATCGTCTTCAAGGACCTGCGTGAGCAAAATTTTCCTAACTTAGCTATCATAATTCCTCGTCAATTTTATCCAGAAAACCAAAAGATGATTTATATCTACAACTACGGATAACAAAAATTCAGTCATACACAAGAATAATTCAGAGCAAAACAATTCCAGGGTGTTATTTCTTTTAGGGAATACAATGAATATGATATGCAATTGATTGAAATTGATAGATTGATGCTAGAAGTTCTAAAATCAAGAAATCCTCTTTCGAGCTCAAACCATCCTAATAACTATCCATTGACCCAAATCTCTTCTATCGCTTGAATAGTTACAGCATTAAGACCCTTCAATCGCATCCCTTATTATTCTAAATTCACTCTCATGCAATTTTGAATAACAATCTAAATTATTGGGTCCAGCAAATTAAATTCTATCCCGATACATCTAATTAACTTAAGTTCATTCAATTAGTGGTCAGTTAATCAAAAGCATTAAGCAAAAATAATTTAGAAATCTATACAAAATCAATAAATTGTAAATTCAATATTCAAAGTAACATCCCTAAAATCCATAAACACCCTAGAATAAAAGAGTTTAGCCATGCATGATTCCGATAACAGTATTCAATAAACAAACAATCATTATAGCAAAAAATAAATTAACAAAGAAGAACGATCTCCCCTTAATAGGTTTGAATCCGAATCACGATCTTCTTGACACTCCCCGAGAATATCGGATTGTTCTTCAACAACAATGCACAATCACCATCAATCTTTCTGTCACGATCAATCCAGAAATGCTCTTAGATCAATTCTTAATCAAAATCTCAAGTCTTCAACCAAAAATGATCATAATTGCTCTTTTTCGGCTCTTGTACGGACTATAATCTATGAAGTCAGCTCTCTATTTTCTCCTCTTTTCAGACCTAGCGGCGCACACTGATATTTATAAAATGTTCACAGCGTTGCAACACTGGCATCACACCAGCCGCGCGTTAAAGTCATAGTTTCACAACATTACAAGTAGCATTGCAACGCTACCTTGTTCCAACTTGCTCTCGGGTCTACAGTGTCCGAGAGCAACGTTGCAACATTTGTCCAACACTGGCTCCCTCGAGTTTCCTTGCAAATTTGCCTATTTTCTTAATCTTGGGTCATTGGTTTCTTCCTAAATCCATAGCCAACTTGCAATTGCTCAAAATTGGAGCTTTGCCCCGGGTTTTGTTTTTTATCATTTTCGCACAAATTGCTCTTGATGCTTAGATTCTTGAAATTACTCAATAAACCACGTCAAACTAAACAAATCTAGAAATATTAGTTCTAAATTTGAAAGTAATGAAAGCACTTTTTAGATGCTTTTCAGTGCTTCCAGGGTCGTTTTTGTCATTTCTACCTAGATAATTGATTTAGGCACCAAAAATCATGTTTCTTCTTCTTTTCAAGAAATTAGTTCCCGAAAACAGCTCAGGACTGGTGAGATGACTATGCATGTTGGAACTAGGCAAGTCATCTCAGTTGTAACAATGAGAAGCCTCCGATTACTTTTTCGAATAACATATTTATTATTAGGTAATGTATATGTGGTTTTTTATATGAAACAGAACCGTATTTCTATTAAAAGTTTTACTTTAACAATCATATTCTGTAAATTCTCTTATGAATGAAGTGTTTGTTTATAAGAATGGTGTACATATTTGTTTAGTAAACCTAGAAAGTAATCTTTATGTGCTAAAACCGTTAGCATCTAAGGCCTCCTTAATATTAAAATATTTAGAACTGCTGTAACTCAAAATAAAAGATAAAAAGTTTCTTCTAAAGAAAATGACCAACTTTGGTACCTAAGATTAGGTCACATAAATATCAATAGGATTGAGAGGTTAGTTAAGAATGGACTTTTAAGTGAGTGAGAAGAAAATTCTCTACCAGTGTGTGAGTCATGCCTTGTAGAAAAAATGACTAAAAGACCTTTTACTAGAAAAGGTGATAGAGTCAAAGAACCCTTGGAACTTATACATTTGGACCTCTGTAGTCATATGAATGTTAAGATAAGAGTAGGGTTTGAATATTTCATGTCTTTTATAAATGATTTTTCAAAGTATGGGTATATTTTCCTAATGCAACATAAGCTTGAAGCCCTCGAAAAGTTCAAGGAGTACAAGGCTAAAGTTAAGAATACATTGGGTAAAACAATTAAGACACTTTGAACTGATCGAGGTGGGGAGTATATGGCTTTGAAATTCTAGGACTATTTGATAGAACATGGAATTGTATCCAACTCTCAGCACCTGATACACCTCAGTAGAATGGTGTATCAGAAAGGAGAAATCAAACCTTGTTGGACATGGTTTGGTCTATAGTGAGTTACGCTCATTTACCTGATACGGTTTAGGCTTATGAAGTACAGACTGCAGCTTATATTTTGAATTGTGTTCCATCCAAGAGTGCTTATATAACAACTTTGGAATTATGGAATGGTCATAAAGGTAGTTTATGTCATTTTAGGTTTTGGGATTTCCCAACACATGTGCTTGAGGCTAATCCTAAGAAATTGAAACCTCGTTCAAAATTATGCCTATTTGTGGGGTACCCCAATGGAAAGAGAGGTGATTGCTTCTACAATCCTCAAAATAATAAAGTGTTTATGCCAAAAAATGCTACATTTTTCGAAGAGGACCTCATCAGGGGGCAAGTTGTGTAGTAAGATAGTGTAAGCGAACTTTCCGACGAAACTATTACAACTACAACAAGAATTGTTGAAGAGCCTAGTACATTAACAAGAGTTGTTGATTCAGTTCATCTATTCGATCACATCCACCTTAACCGTGAGGAAACCTCGATGTAGTGGGAGGGTCATGAACTCACTTATTCATTATATGGATTTAACGGAAACCCTAACCATCATATCTAATGGTGACGTTGAGGATTTATTGTCCTATAAACAGGTAATAGAGGATGTGGAAAAATATGAATGGATCAAAGCTATGGATCTGGAGTCGATATACTTCAATTTAGTCTAAGATCTTGTAGATCAACTTGATGTGGTTAAACCTATAGGTTGCAAGTGGATCTACAAGAGAAAAATGGATGTAGATGGTAAGCTGCAAACCTTTAAGGCTAGACGAGTAGCAAAGAGTTATACCCAGGTTGAGGGAGTTGACTATGAGGAAACTTTCTCACCTGTTGCCATGTTAAAGTCTATACCATATACTTCTTTCCATTGCCACATATTATGACTATGAGATTTGGAAAATAGATTTCAAGACTGCCTTTCTGAATGGAAATCTTGAAGAGACCATCTTTATCTAACAACCAGAAGGATTCATTTCCCAAGGTCAAGAGCAAAATGTTTGCAAGCTTAATCGATAAATTTATGGACTGAAATAGGTTTCTCAATCTTGGAATATAAGGTTTGATACTACGATCAAATCTTATGGCTTTGATCAGAATGTTGATGAGCTTTATGTCTATAAGAAAATCATCAACAATTCAGTAGCTTTCCAAGTATTGTATGTAGACGATATCCTACTCATTAAGAATGGTGTATGTCTATTGACTAGTGTAAAGTAGTGATTAGTAGCACAATTCCAAATGAAAGATTTGGGAGAGGCGTCATTTTTTCTTGGGATCTAGATCTTTAGAGATCATAAGAACAAAACATTGGCCTTGTATCAGGCATTGTACATTGACAAAATACTTGTCAAATATTCGATGTAGAATTCCAAGAGAGGTTTATTACATTTTAGGTATGGAATTATCTTGTCTAAGGAAAAGTGTCCTAAGAAACCTCAAGAAATTGAGAAGATGAGATGAATCCCCTATGCATCGGCTGTTGGTAGCCTAATGTATGCAATGTTATGTACTAGATCTGACATTTGTTATGCAGTGGGGATAGTCAGTAGATATCATCTAATCCAAGATTAGATCACTGGATAGCAATTAAAACCATCCTTAAGTGTCTTCAGAGAATGAGGGACTACATGCTTGTGTATGGATTTAAGGATTTGATCCTTACATGATACACTAACTCTGATTTTTCATACTGATAGGGATTTTAGGAAATCCACTTCAAACAATGTTCACTCTAACGGAAGAGCACTAGGCAAGGTTGCATAGTTAAATCTACCATGGAGGCGATGTATGTAGCGGATTTTGAAGCTGCCAAGGAGGCTGTGTGGCTTAGGAAACTTTTGACTAATCTGGAAGTTTTTCCATACATGTCAAAGCTCATCACTCTTTATTGTAATAATAGTGGTGCTGTGGCGAATTCAAGAGACCTTAAAAGCCAAAATCGTGGAAAACACATAGAGCGCAAGTATCATCGCATACGAGAGATTGTGCATCGAGGGGATGTAATCGTCATGAAGATCACTTCAGAGCACAGTGTTGCCAATCCATTTACAAAGCCTCTCATGGCTAAAGTTTTCGAGGGTCACCTAGAGTGTCTGGGTCTACAAGACAGGCCTAATCTAGTCTAGGGCAAGTTGGAAATTTTTACTAGACGTGTAATGTATGCCCTAGTTTCTTGTTTTTATGTACTATACCTTGTAATTTTACTTTGCATTTGTACACCCCACTAGCTTTAGGATAAGTGGGAGATTGCTATTGTTGATGCCCTAAATCTTGTGATCATGTAGTTTGTAATTGTATTTGTACAAACTTATTTTTTATCTAATAAAATAAGTTGTATTTTATTTGACATTTAGTTTATTTAACCTAAAAACTAATAAACTAAGATCCAAAGTTATTAGATGTAACTTAAATATGTATGTGGAGACATACAAGTGGATCATGTTTAAGTGATAACCTGAACAGTCTGTAGTAGATGGATAAGGTTGGGTACCTTATCCTGATTACACTACGGATATGACTCGCTTTGTAGTTGTTACAATTGTTGTAAAGTGCTATAAATGATTTAATCCTGATCACTCATGTGGAGACATGTGAGTAGAAGTATCATAGACAAAGAGTTTGTATAAGACCAAACCATGAAATGAATAGTCTCTCTTTATAACATCGTTGCTAGAAGAGACTTAGATTTCATCAGGATGACCATAAATGACTTGACCTTAATCCTGAGTGAGTTGTGAACTCCTACCTATAAGGGTGATCCTTTGATTTGTATGGTAAGAGTGGTCAGATTTGCCGACTTAATAATCCTACCATTTTGGGGATTCGTCTGAATGGGGAGCTGGGAACACATTTACATAAGAAGAAATTCACTCTTTCCCTATTATTTGGGTAAGTAGATAAATTTCTTCCATAAAGGATGATTCCGAAATTTGAACAATGTCACGTCACACCCTCTCTTGATCTGAAAGGGGTTCGGTTATAGTTGGGCTATAACTAATTGTTCATTAAAGGGATCAGTGATACTTAAAGAGTTAGGTGTAGCTACAGGAGTAAAACAATAATTTTGACCCATATGTACTTTTGAGCAATTTGTGAAGGGTCAATGCACTATTGATTGGTTATATCCTATGGACATAGAAATATATCTATAGTGCGAAAAGTGTAGTTATTGGTCTTTAATGAAGTGACTGACAGTTAATGAAGATTGATTAATTTAATTAAAGAGTTTAATTAATTAATCAGGTATCATTGAAGCTTCAATCTATAGGTCCATAAGGTCCCTTTGTTGGCTCAATAAGGATTAATGAGAATCAAATCCATTTTTCATTAATTAAATTGTTCAAATTAATTAAAAGGAATTAATTATATAAGATATAATTAATATAATGTATGTGATACATTATTATATAAAGTTTTAATGAGAGAAATAAATATTCGAATATGATTTGAATATTAATTATATGAATGTGATTCATATAAAAACTATAGGTTAAAATTAATGTGAATATGATTCATATTATACTATTGGTTATACGAGAGAGCAATAAACTATAGGTTATATTATATGTGATATAATATAAATTATAGGTTATATATTATATGTTATATGTGATATATTTATTTATATGTATATATTAAATTAGTTATTGGATGGAATAGACAAGCATGCAACGGAAGCAAACAGAATCAATAAGCACTCTAATTACATTTAATTTGAGTTCTAAAGCAAGCTTTTTCAGAAAAACTGGGTTTCAAATTGAACTTACCTTTGATGAAATCTTCCAATTCTAAGCTGCTCTTCACTCCAATTTAGCTCCAAATCAACAATGAACCACCAAGAGATCTTTTCTACTATTCTCAGCCTTAAATTTGAGTGGTAGAACTCGAATTTGAGTGAATTTGGTGACGAAAATTGAGAGAGTTTGTAAGGAAGAAGATGAAGTAGCTTAAAACTAATTTTTCCAGCTGAATCTCTTATTGGCTGCTTTTATTTAGCAAATTGAGAGAGTTTTATATTTCTTCAACATGCAAGCACTCCTCAGCCATCAAATGGCTAGCACCTACTTCAACTAAAGGTTGGATTTGTGTATGCTTCTAGGAAGAACACCTCCTACTTGAGGTGTTTGTGGGCAAAACCCACTTAATCCAATTTTTCCAAATTTTCATTTCAAAATTCAATTAATTAAAAAATGAATTAATTAATTCATAATTATCAAATCTAAAATATCAAAATCCAATTTCATAAATTGAATTAAAATTAGAAATTAATTTTAATTTTAATTAATTAAACATATTTAATTAATTAATTGATTTAATATCAAATATTAAATTAATCACACACCTAATTTTAAACATGAATCTTATTGATGCGTGGTTAATGCGATGAAATAAAGGTGTAGAATGCGATGGTGGAATGTGCGTTGTGCATGCAAGTTTTCTTAGCAAGATCAAAGTATAAACCTTACTAAGTTGCCTGGTAAGCCCAGGGTCGAATGAAGGGACTAAGGAATAGTATGTGATGGCACTTTTCGATTATTTTGCGGTAACAAATAAATCAATGTGTTGGTTGGTTTGTTGTTCAAGGTATAAAGTCTATGCGGCAGAATTGAGAAAAGAGTTAATAATGTGAAAGATACAATAAGTATGTGGAGGAACGGGTTGAGAAGGTCTTTAGCTAGTGCTTCTTGAGATTGTGTTCAAGCTATACGATCAAGCTACACACATGCGACAGCAATTCATTTTCCAATGCAAATGTGATAGCTCCTAGCTTTAGGATGCATGCGATGTATGCGATGATGTCTATAGAGCTTATTCCTAAGTCTCTAGTTCTTTCCTATGCGATGATGAATGATGAACACAGGTACAAGGTGACCGCATACAATCATATCCTATCTCTAGGGTGCATGCGATACGTTAATAGCAAACAGAACTTATTCCTAAGCTTCTATCTCTTGATTATGCGTTTCTAATCTGAATCTCCCGAGCCTAGATTCTAATTGAACTTTTCCAAGCCTAGATTCTATCCTCAGACTACCCTCTTGAGTATCTCTAAGGGACGAATGACAAATACATAATACAAGATGATCACATAAAGTGAAGAGCCCAGGTCATGCTAGCTAAGTACTTATCAACCCATTCGACAGTTTTAACTACTCACGCGTAATGTAAAGAGAGTGGACAGATATAGAGATGCAATTTCCATTTTATAAATAAGTTCAGAATACAAAATGGCAATGGAAAGTAAGGTTAGAGAGCCTAGTGGCAATATCTTGTTTTCCAAGGCTTTTACACTGAGTTTTCTCTACTTTGCCTAAAAGATGTTCTTGCTTCCGAAAGAGTTGGATCTATCTTTATTTTCGACGCTTCCGGATACTCTTCCGAGTTGACCAGGACGATCTCTCGGCATATTCTCCCTTCACTCGCCTCCTCTTTCTAAGTATGTAAAATCTAAGTATATGGTGAAGATGAACTCTAAATTTTGAATAGCAGAATCGAATTCTCCGAACTCCTTTAACAAAGGTGGCCTTCAGTATTTATAGAGCTTCAGGGTGAAGAGCTTTTTCTCTCAAATGATTGCACTGATGGGATGTCATTAATTCTCTGTCTGATGCACTGAATAATTTTCACTGAAAAGTTGAGTGTACTTGCTACAGTGTCATTAACGGCTTGTCAACTTACTTCGGAATTGACCGTCATCAGCTTTCTGTCCCATCGTGATTTATTAAGTTTTCACCTTGATGCGCCGGCTCTATGCGGCCACCTTCTTGAGTAGATCTTCACGAATACATATGATCGCATAGCCTTGCGGTTGCAATCTCTTGATGCGCTTGACTCTAAATTCCTTGGATCGCAATTTTGCCTTACGTCAATGCATTTTTTGCAAAAAATACATAAGTTAGTTGTTTTAATGCGATGGACGCAATTTCATATATTTTTATCGTCGCAACCCTTCATTGTTTTATATCTTTGCGCTGTAATAACGTGCATTTCTGCTCGTTATCACACCCCCAAATTTAAAACAATGCTTGTTCTCAAGCATAGACTAAAGATTTTCTTTAGAAATTCGATCGCCTTCTACTTTCCTAGATTTCTCAAGATTGACTTATTCAAATTCTATGTACCAAAATCTCCTTAATTCTTATCCAGATCTCTTCTAAAAATATTTCTAAAATTTAGGGACCGCAAGTTTAACCTTCAAATAGACTTTACCAATTTTCAAGGCTTCGCCTGATTTATTTCATAAAAAAACCTTTTTCAACTGGGGTGTTTTCAACTTGTTTTTATCCTTGCGTAATCTGGACGTCTATATATATATATATATATATTTTCTATGACCTTCCGCTGATTCGAGTACCTAGCCTTCGTTTTGGCTTGCCCCCACATGTGTCATGCATACATCCAACTACGAGCAAGTGCTTTTCTCAGTCTAAACTCATGCCCATTTGGCAGCGGAGTTACGATCATTTTTTTTTGTAATGCCTACAAATAGCAAGGTTGGAAAAGAATACCGCACCCCCAAATTTAAACGCAACAATGTCCTCATTGCTGAAAGATTGAAAGAATTCATGCGATGCTCTTAGGAAATTTCGTAAAAGTCAATTTGAAAGAAAGTTGGTGGACCACTAACTTCTAGAAATATTTCGTGAGTTGGTTTGTCCTAAAATTAAGTTGACTCTAGTATATACGAAAAAAAATAGAGGCATGTGTTTCATCATTGAAATCATAATTTGCAAAGAGAAATAATGCGGTGACTTACTAAATTAATCAATGTGTAATGATTACGCCGACTAAAGAGGATGCGATGATAAATTTATCAAAGTTAAAATGTGATGCGAGAGTGAAAAATTTGGAATAGAAAAAGTCAAGGAAAGTTACAACCCCCAAATTTGCTCTGTCGCCCGCATTGTTTGTGATAGCATCCTTCTTTACGGTGGCGGAATAAACTAGTTACATATTTCGTATGGCTCCTCCGTAATCGTTCACCACGATCGTTGTAAAGAAAACATCGAGAGGGTCAAATAAAAGACAAAGGTAGCAATTTTTTTTAAATATAAAGAGAAAAGACAAATAAACGATAACCAATTTAAAAGAAGAGTAGCGAGAGTTCACTAATCAATGGTAAGAAAAGGATACTCCAAAAGACTTGCGCCCCTGATGATTTTCTGTCGCATAACAACGCAGGGGCCGCTCGCTTTTTCTTCATTTAGGATTTCTCAAGTCTATAGAGGTATTTTCTCGATGAAAATCACCTCCGTGATATATCATGACTCTTTGCCCATTAACCTTAAATGTGGGGCTCCCTTCCTCATTAGTCAACTCGACCGCACCATGTGGGAATACTTCTTTAATTTATCGGGAAAGAGTCGTAGCCGTGAATTGAATAATAAGACCTTTTGTCCGACGTGGAGATTCTTCTCGCATAGTTGTTTGTCATGCCAACGTTTTGCACATTCTTTATAAATTTTGGCATTCTCATAAGCTTGCATTCTCCATTCATCAAGCTCGACCAACTGAAGTTTCCTTGCTTCGCCTACGACCTTTAAGTTGAGATTAAGCTTTTTCACCGCCCACAGTGCTTTATGCTTCCGCTCAAGCGATAAATGACATGCCTTATCGAACACCAGCACATATGGGGACATGCCTATAAGTGTCTTATAGGCGGTCTTGTATGCCCACAAGGCATCGTCCAGTTTTATTGCCTAATCTTTTCGTGAAGGCTTTACCACCTTCTCTAATATCAGCTTGATTTCTCTGTTAGACACTTCAGCTTGACCATTTGTCTGTGGATGGTATGCGGTGGCCACATTATGGAGGATATTATATTTGAGCAGCAAGTTGTTGACGATGTGATTAACAAAGTGGGAGCCCTCAGCACTTATTATTGCACGTGGAGTACTAAAACGAGTGAAAATATTTTTTTTAAGAACTTGGAGACTACCGTCGCATCACTTGTGGCGCATGATATCGCTTCTACCCATTTGGAAACGTAGTCGACGACTAACAGAATGTATTTGTGACCATTCGATGGTGGAAATGGTCCCATGAAGTCTATGCCCCAGACGTCAAACAATGATAGTTCTAAAATGATGTTCATGGGCATCGCATGCTTCCATGAAATGTTTCCCGTGCGTTGGCACCGGTCACATTTCATCGCACAGTCTCTTGTATCCTTGAATAATGTTGGCCAATAATACCCACTTTGTAACACCTTGGCTGCTGTGCGTTGGCCTCCAAAGTGCCCTCTATATGGCGAGTCATGGCATTATGATAGTATGCATTGGTGAGCAGGATCTGGTACACACAGGCGCAAAATATGGTCTGACCCCCTCTTATGAAGATTTGGCTCGTCCCAATAATATGATCTGCATTCATGTCTGAGCCGCCTCTTTTGGTGGGCTATATAGTCTTCAAGAAATTTTTCGCAAACCAGAAAATTGACCACGTCTACATACCATGGTAATTCTTCAATTTTAAATAGCTGCTCGTCTGCGAAAGTTGCGTTCACCTCTGACTAGTTGCGATCAACTTCTGGATTTTCTAATCTAGATAAATAGTCTGCAATCTAGTTCTCCGTCCCCTTGTGATCAATGATCTCCATATTGAATTCCTGGAGGAGGACAACCCATCTAATCAATCTCGGCTTCGCATCTTTCTTTGTCATCAAATATTTTATCGTTGAGTGGTCAGTGTGAATGATTACTTTAGTTCCCAGCAAATAAGCTTTGAATTTTTCCAATGCAAATATCACCGTAAGCAATTCTTTTTCTGTGGTGGTGTAATTTGTTTGAGCAGAATTCAAGGTTTTACTCAAATGTGCAATGGGGTGTAACATTTTTTTCTTCTTCTGCGCCAGCACTGCTCACATCGCATAACCGCTTGCATCACACATTAATTCAAAGTATTGTGTTCAGTCTAGTGCGATCAACACAGGTGCAGTTGTTAATACATTCTTCAGTATCATGAATGTGTTGTGGCATTGATCATCAAAGTCAAACTTTCTTTCTGCCTCCAGCAACGAACTCAGTGGTCGTGTAATCTTTGAAAAGACTTTTACAAAATGTCTATAAAAGCTAGCATGTCCTAAGAAGCTCCTAACAGCCTTCACATTTGCTAGAGGTGGAAGCTTTTCAATCGCCTCAATCTTTGCCTTGTCCACCTCCAGCCCATCCTTAGAGACCTTGTGGCCAAGCACAATACCTTCCTTCACCATGAAGTGGCATTTCTCTCAATTAAGCACAAAGTTCGTCTCTTTACATATTTTCAATATCTTCTCCAGATTGTTGAGACAGACTTCATAAGTTTACCCATACACCGAGAAGTCGTCCATGAAAATTTCTATAGTCTTCAACATATTCAGAAAAGATGCCCATCATACACCTTTAGAAATTGCTCGACGCATTGCATAAGCCTAACAGCATGCGTCGAAATGCAAATGTTCCATAAAGGCAGGTGAATGTGGTTTTCTCTTGGTCTTCAGGAGCAATAATGATTTGCTTATAACCGACATATCCATCCAAAAATTAGTATAAATAATTTCCAGCTAGGCGGTCTAGCATTTGGTTGATAAAGGGAAAAGGGAAATGATCCTTCTTTGTCGCCGCATTAAGTTTGCGGTAGTCCATACAAATCTGCCATCCAATGATGGTCCTCATTGGTATTAGTTCGTTATTTGCATTGGGGACTACTTTCATCCCTCCTTTCTTCGACATGCATTGCACGGGGCTAACCCACGTGCTGTCGGCTATTAGATAGATAATTCCCACATCCAACCACTTGATTATTTCCTTCTTCACGACCTCCTTCATCGTAGGGTTCAGTCTGCGTTGATGTTCGATCGATCCTTTTTGGTTCTTCTCAAGACGAATCCTGTGCATGCAATAAGTGGGGCTACTTCCTCTAATGTCTGCTAGCGTCCAGCCAATTTCTTTTATATACTTTCTTAGGATGCTCAGCAACGCATTCTCTTGATCTTCATTAAGTGCATAGGAAATTATTACAGGTAGCTTTTCATTATGTCCTAGAAACACATACTTCAGGTGGTTTGGAAGGGTCTTCAACTCTATTGTTGGTGGTTGTTCCAAGAATGGTTTCGTTGTTTTTCTTTCTTCATTCACTATCAGCTCGTCTTCTTTGGATGCGATCATCTCATCTTCTTTGGTTGTTTTTTCTGTGATCGCATTGCAGGCTGCTATGGATGCGGTCGCATCCTCATCTTTATTTTCATCTTCAGACTTTTCTTCTTCATTCAAACTTGGTTCATCGTTGGATTCATTGAGGTCTTCTTCTTTAGGATATTTCATGGCTAGGATAATGTCAAACCTGAGCTTCTGTCCATTCATGCTTAGTGTGATCTCTCCCTTGTACACATCAATCTGAGCGCGACCAGTGGATAAAAATGTCGCCTCAGGATGATGGGTACATCCTTGTCTGCTTCGTAGTCCAGGATGATGAAGTATGCTTGTAATATAAATTTTTCAATCGTAACTAGAACATCCTTCACCTTCCCTTCTGGATGCACAAGGGATTTATCAGCCAATTGAAGAGTCACCGTCATGGGTGCCAGCTGCCCCACATTCAGCTGCTTGAAAATTGAAAGGGGCATCAAGTTGGTGCTGGCCTTAAGATCGCAAAGCGGTTGACCAATGTATAACCCTCCAATAGAGTAGGGTATGGTGAAACTTCCAGGGTTACACATTTTTGGTGGAACTATGGATTTTGAACTTTGCGTCAATGCCACCGTTGCGAAGTTACCAATGCTTCTCTTCTTTGTCACCATATCCTTCAAAAACTTTCCATACATGGGCATCTGTTTGATCGCTTCAATGAACAGTATGTTAATATGAAATTGTTTCAGCATACCCATGAAGCGCTGATACTGTACCTCATCATTTTTCTTCTTTTTGAGTCTTTGGGGGAATAGTGGCAGCTGTATTCTCACGGTTCCCTGTTCTTTCGGCTCTGAGGTGGACGCAATCTCTGGTTTCATCGCCTCATTTTCTTCTGTTTCTCCTCGAGTCAACGTAATCTCTGGTTCCATCGCAACTGGAGCAGTCCGTCTAGGCTCATTCTTCTCCTCCGCCACAGTCCTTCCACTCCGCAACATCACAACTTGACATTGCTCTTTTCCCATACCCTCTGGGTTGCGTGGGAGCTCTGTTGAACTCAGAAATGCCCCCTGCGGTCTATTCTTGAGTTTGCCCCCAATCTATCCTATTTGAATTTCTAGATTGCGGATAGACATTGCTTGGTTCTGAAGCACTGTTTCATTCTTTTCAATATATTGCTTCAGTAAACTTTCCAAAGATGAAGATTGCGGCACCTGCGAATTGCTGGCTTGGTTTTGCGTTTGACTGTTTGTTCGCGGAAAAAATCCGAGTAGCCCTTCCTTTTACGCCACGGGTTGAAATTTTTGTTGTTGATTTTTCCACTCGAAGTTAGGGTGGTTTCTCCACCTAGGGTTGTACGTGTTGGAAAACGGATTATTCTTCAAAAAATAGACTGATTATGGGTTCCTCGGGCATTCCTCTATTGGATGGTCTTCTCCGCAAGTAGCACAACCTTCGGTCATCTGGTTGATTGCATTGACTTGCCCACTATGCGTTCCTGGGCTACTGATTGCGATTCCTTGTATTAAATTCATCATCACAGTCATTTGGTTCTGAAGGGACGCGATGGCCCCGTTATTCACATCACTGTCTTTGATTCTTAATCTTTGATCGTTTTCTCTCCAGTCTTTATGATTTTTATAAATGTGATCAAGTATATTCTTGGCCTCATCGTATGTCTTATCAAGCAGACCTTTAGCTGCTGCCGCATTGGTAGTCGTCTGCGATGCAGGGTTCAATCCGTGGTAGAAAATTTTCATCTGTAAATAATCTGGTAAGCCATTATGCAGGCAATCTCTTACCAACCTCTTAAACCTCGCCCAGGTGTCACTAAGCGATTCGTCAATATCCTGTTCAAAATTAGTGATCAACTTCCTCCTTATGGCATTTTCCGTCGGGGGGAAATACTTCTTCATGAACTTCTTAACTACTTGTTCCCATGATGTAATCTCCCCTGGTTCGAGAGAATAAGCCCATTTTCGTGCTTAATGTTAATCGAACCTCCTCAGCAGAGATGTTTGGGAACACAAACGTGTTGCAGATCTCAATTAAACTCCGGAGGTGGGCATGCAGATCCTCACCACGCTTATCACCAAACTGTCCGACAGTTTAGATCATATGCAGCATCATAAGTTTCATTTCAAACCTCGATCCGTCAAGAGCTGGCCTAATGATTCTTGGTGAGAAATCATAGAGGTTGGGCGATGCATAGTCCCGAATGGGCCTATTGCGGTCGTTCGCCAATAGGATGGGATTCGCCATGATATTATTTGCATTTGGTACTCCATTTTCGGGTTGCTCCGCCATATTTGGATCTTTCTCTTATTGTTGTTGTTGTTGGCGGTTGTTTCTTCTTCTTCTTTGGAATGATCTCTTGATCTCTGAGTCGTAAGTGGGCTCAGGATTTTGTCCTTTGCTCATATGATGCCCGCTTCTTCCCTTACCTAAGGAAAAGCAGTGAACAGAGATGGAGAGTCTGAAAGAAAATAAAAAAGTTACCGTTAGCGCAATGTATTGTCGTAGTCCCCGACAACGGCACCAAAAACTTGATGCATGGTTAATGCGATGAAATAAAGGTATAGAATGTGATGGTGGAATATGCGTTGTGCATGCAAGTTTTCTTAGCAAGATCCAAGTATAAACCTTACTAAGTTGCCTGGTAAGCCCAGGGTCGAACATAGGGACTAAGAAACAGTATGCGATGGTACTTTTTGATTACTTTGTGGTAATAAATAAATCAATGTGTTGGTTGGTTTGTTGTTTAAGGTATAAAGTCTATACGGCAGAATTGAGAAAATAGTTAATAATGCGAAAGATACAATGAGTATGTAGAGGAACGGTTTGAGAAGGTCTTTAGCTAGTGCTTCATGAGATTACGTTCAAGCGATGCGATCAAGCTACACACATGCGACAACAATTCATTTTCCAATGCAAATGCAATAGCTCCTAGCTTTAGGACGCATGCAATGTATGCGATGATGTCTATAGAGCTTATTCCTATGTCTCTATTTCTTGCCTATGCGATAATGAATGATGCACACAGGTACAAGGTGACCGCATATAATCATATCCTATCTCTAGGGTACATGCGACGCGTTAATAGCAAACAAAACTTATTCCTAATATTCTATCTCTTGATTATCAAGCCTAGATTCTATTCTTAGACTACCCTCTCAAGTATCTCTAAGAGATGAATGACGCATACATAATACAAGATGATCGCGTAAAGTGAAAAGCCCAGGTCATGCTAGCTAAGTGCTTCTCAACCCATTAGACAGTTTTAGCTAAGTGCTTCTCATGCATAATGTAAAGAGGGTGGAAAAATATAGAGATGCAATTTCCATTTTATAAATAAGTTTAGAATACAAAATGGCAATGGAAAGTAAGGTTAGAGAGCCTGGTAGCAATATCTTGCTTCCCAAGGCTTTTACACTGAGTTTTCTCTACTCTGCCCAAAAGATGTTCTTGCTTCCGCAAGAGTTGGTCCTCTTTGTTTCCCACGCTTCCTGGCACTCTTTCAAGTTGACCAGGATGATCTCTCGCCGTATTCTCCCTTCACTCGCCTCCGCCTTCTAAGTATGTAAAATCTAAGTATATGGTGAAGACGAATTGTAAATTCTGAATAGCGGAATCCAATTTTCCGAACTCCTTTAACGAATGGGGCCTTTGATATTTATAAAGCTTTAGGGTGAAGAGCTTTTTCTCTCAAATAATTGAACTGATGGGATGTCATTAATTCTCTGTCTGATTCGCCGAATAATTGTCAATGAAAAGTTGAGTGTACTTGCTACAGTGTCGTTAACGGCTTGTCAACTTAATTTGGAATCGACTGTCATCAGCTTTCTGTCCCATCGTGATTTATTAAGCTTTAACATTGATGCGTCGGCTCTATGCAGCCACCTTCTTGAGCAGATCTTTGCGAACATATATGATCGCATAGCCTTGCCGTCGCAATCTCTTGATGCGCTCAGACTCTAAATTCCTTGGATCGCAATTTCGACTTGCGCCAACGCATTTTCTGCACAAAATATATAAGTTAGCTGTGTTAATGCGATGGACGTATGTGATCGCAATGTTATAAACTTAATGCTTTTGGATGCAATTTCATATATTCTATCGCAACCCTTCATTGTTTTATATCTTTGCACTGTAATAACGTGCATTTCTGCCCGTTATCACCTATTCATGTAATTAATATTTAAATCAACATTTAAATATTATAAACTCTCCAATTTTGTTTAATTTCAATAAATTAAATGTTAATTATTTCATATATAATTATACAACCGTAATTTGAATTTGAACCTATTCAAATTCAAACCCTAATGGCAATTTGAACATATTGAAACTCAATTTGAACAATTCAAATTGATATCATTCCAAATTTACTCAATCTAATAATTTAAGGTGTTCATGTTTTACGAGCTAGTAGAGGGACCTTATGGACCAACAGATCATGAGCTCCAATGATTTAAGGTTAATTGGCTAAAAATCTTTAGACCAAATTAATAAGTATTCGTTAACTATCAAGTCACACTTCTATAGCTCGATAGTTGCACTCTCCTCACTGTAGATATATTTATGTCCACATGATTTAACTATAACCAGTAAGTCGACCTTTCACAGGTTGTTCGTAATAACGATTGGGTTAATATGCTAGTTTACCCCCGATATTCCGTCTTGTTCCTTAAGTTCCAACTGATCCTCTAATGAACAATTGGTTTATGATCTAATCACTAAACCGAATCTCTCTCTATCACGAGAGGGCGGGGCCCTGTTGTTCAAGACCAGGAATCAGCACTTAAGAGAATAATTTATCTGCTAACCCTAGGACAGGTAAGAGTGAATTCCACCTTGCAAAGCTATGTCTCCAACTATCTATCCGATCCTATCCCCAAAATGGGAGGATTATTGAGCAGTGCTGTTGGACTCACCTATGCAGATCAAAAGATAATCTCGAATAAACAGGAGTTCATAGCTAGCTCAGGATTAAGATCAAGTTATCCTAGGTTATTTTAGTACGAAATAGTCAGTTTTAATAGTAAACGGTCGTTATAAAGAAAAAGTGACTATTTCGAGGTCCAGTCATTATGCAAACTCATTGCATAAGATGCCCTTACTCACATGTCTCTATAAGAATGACCTGTGGATCACATCATTTGTGAAGGAACTCTTATACAAGAGTACATATCAGCAAAAGCGGATCTTTCCAATTCATTGTGACAGAATTTTCACATATACATTCACACATACAGATATGCATTAACAATACTAAATTATCGGCATGCTTAAGGAGATAAACACAAGAGAATAAGAAACTTACCAGTTGAAGACTTCCGTCTCGGAAAATCTCAATCTCTCCACGAACGAACTCCTCTCGCTCTCGCTAGAATAGCAAGCTATCGTCCAGCAACACCCCAGTCGGCAACCACAAATAGCTTCACACGAACAACAAGAAATGGGGATGACACCACCACTAGAAGCCCTTAGTATTCTCGGAGTGAGAATCCAAAGAGTGGGCTCTGTTCGGATTTGGTAGAGGTGAGGAGCAAAAGAGATCGTGTACAATGATCAAGCAAGTGGGAGAAGGCAATGACTATCATATAGTCAAGGTGCTTGATCATTTAGGCAAGGTATACAATCGTGTAGGAAAAGCTAGATGATCGTCTATACAATCATTTAGTAATGCTCGGGCACTAAGCGGTCGTTTAGTATGTGCACGCTCGGGTGTGCGATCATTTAGTAAATGATGTGCTATCATATAGGCTCTGATTCACTAAGCGATTGAATGTTATACACACCGTGAGCAATTACGCATCTTTTTTTTGCCAAAATAAAAAAAATATCATTTTATTCTTCAGTTACGAAAACCAAATTGGAACCTCCCTCTAAAGCATGGATACAGAGAAAATGTCGAAAAATTATCCCATAATTGTCGAATTAATAAAATAATAAATATAATCATATTATATTCATAACCTATAGTCTAATATCATATATCAGTCATAGTGTTTTCTCCTCTAATTGATATAAATCATATTTATATCCAATGTCCTCCAAATTAATATATCTCATACATTTAGTTTATCATATCATATATAATCGAACTCCCTCTTGTCAATTTGAACATTTCAAACTAACCCAAAAACTGATTCTCAACTTGTATCCAAGCTACCAAGGGGACCTTATGGACCTATGGCTCGAAGCTCCAACGATATGTGAATAGCTGACTAAACTCTTTAGCCACGAGATCCACCATCCATTAACTGCCAGGCATTCCCCTAAAGATCGACAGCTGAACTCTTCTTACCACAAATATATTTTTATGTCCATCAGATATAACCAATAATCAGTACGATAACCCTTCACAGATGCTCGTAAGTACAGTTGGACCAATTTACCATTTTGCCCCTGTAGTTATATCTTACTCCTTAAGTACCACTGATCCCTTTAATGAACAATACAACATAGTCTTACTATGCGTGAACACCTCTCGAGTCGTGAGAAGGTATGTGGCACCACATCGTTCAAGCCCTGGGATCAGCCCTTAAGGAAGCTATCTATCTACTTACCCTTGCTTCAAGAAGGAGTGAATTCCATCTTGTGTAGTTGAGTTCCCAGCTCCTAAATCAGATGCATCCCCAAAGTGGTAGGTTTGAGTCGACGACCTGTCCACTCGCACCCATGCAAATCAAAGGACCGCCCTCAATGGCAGGAGTTCCCAACTCACTCAGGATTGAGGTCATGTTACCTATGGTCATCCTAGTGAAGTGAAGTCTCTGTCATGAATGGCGTTATATAACGAGACGTTAACACTTCGTGGTCAGGCCTCATACAAACTCTTTGTATAGGACGTCTCTGCTCGCATGTCCCCACACAAATGATCAGGATTAAGCCATCTGTGGCAAGTCACAACACTTGTAATCAGTCCATAAAGCGGGCTACATCCATAGCGTTACCGGGATAAGGTTTCCCTTCTATATCCATATACTCCAGACCATTTTAGTTATCACTTAAGATATGATCCACTTATATGTCACCATATACATGCTTAAGTTACATAATGACAACCAGGGATTTTAGTTTATTGGTTTGTGGTAAAGCTTAAGTTACTTATATGTCACCATATACATGCTTAAGTTACTTATATGTCACCATATCCATGCTTAAGACATCCAATGTGAAAAGTCAAGAAGTGAAGTAAATATCGTATATTATACATCACAAGCGTGCGTACAAAATGTGTTTACAAACTACGGGACACGAGACTTTAGGACATCATCCCTAACAATCTCCCACTTGTCCTAAAGCGAGTAAGGTGTACAAAAACTAGTATAAAACAATAAACTAGGGCACTCAGGCCAAGTACAAGAAAATCTCCTACTTGTCCTAGTCCAACCGCGGGTAGTCTCGTAGACCCATGCTCTGAAGGTGACCCTCAAACACTGTAACCATGAGAGCCTTCGTAAACGGGTCAGTAATGTTGTGCTTCGAAGTGATCTTCATCATGATCATGTCCCCTCGATGCACTATCTTGCGGATCAAGTGATACTTCTGCTCTATGTGTTTGTCGCGCCTATGACTTTTAGGCTCCTTGGAGTTCGCCATAGCACCACTATTGTCACAATAGAGAGTGATGGGCCTAGACATATCTGGAACAACTTCTAGCTCTGTCAGGATCTTCCTGAGCCAGACAACATTCTTAGCAGCTTCGCAAGCCGCTACGTACTCGACTTCCATCGTGGAGTCGGCGATGCACCTCTGCTTAATGCTTTGCCACACTATAGCTCCTCCGTTAAGAGTAAAAACTGACCCTGAAGTGGACTTGTGAAAGTCCCTATCAGTCTGAAAGTCAAAATTTGTGTATCTAGTAAAGATCAAATCCCTAGATCTATACACGAGCATGTAGTCCCTCATTCTCCGAAGATACTTGAGGATGTTCTTCACTTCCGTCCAGTGACTCTGGCCTGGGTTAGACTGATACCTATTGAGTATTCCAACAGTAGATGTCTGGTCTAGTACAGAACATCGCGTACATCAAACTACCAACGACAGATGCATATGGGACCCATCTCATCTCCTCAACCTCTTGTGGTGTCTTAGGACACATGTCCTTAGACAAAGTGACTCCATACCTGAACAGTACTAGGCCCTTTTTGCAGCCCTGCATCGAGTACTTGAGCAAAATCTTGTCAATGTACAATGCTTGAGACAGTGCTGGTACTTTGTTCTTACGATCCTGAAAGATCTGTATACCCAGAACAAACTGAGCCTCTACCAAATCTTTCATTTGGAATTAAGTCGCTAGTCAATTCTTAATTGTAGTCAGTAGACCTACATCATTCCCAAGTAGGATATTGTCTACATACAATACTAAGAAAACTACTAAACCGTTGACGATCTTCTTGTAAACATAAGGTTCATCAACGTTCTGGTCAAAGGCATATGATTTGATCCCATTATCAAACCGAATTATTCAAGATTGAGACACCTATTTCAGCCCATAAATAGACCGATTCAGTTTGCAAACTTTTTGTTCTTGACCTTCGGCAATGAATCCTTCGGGCTGCACCATATAAATGGTCTCCTCATGATTGTTATTCAGAAAGGTCATCTTGACGTCCATTTTTCAGATCTCATAATTATAATAAGTGGCAATGGACAGGAGGATGCAGATCGACTTTAACATGGCAACAGGCAAGAAAGTCTCCTCAAAGTCGACTCCCTCTAACTGTGTATAACCCTTTTCAACAAGTTGAGCTTTGAAGGTTTGCACCTTCCCATCAGCACCCTGTTTCCTCTTGTTGAAGTACATCAACTCCATCTTGAGATCCATGGCCTTGACCCATTCATCCCGGTTTACATCCTCTATTGCCTTATGATAAGACAATGGATCCTCAAAGTCGCCATCTGCTACCATAGCTAGGATTTGCGTGAAACCCAGAAAGCGAACGGGCGGGTTCATGACCCTCCTACTGCGTCGAGGTTCCCTCAATTCTTGAGGTGGAACCGACCTACTAGATGAACTATCATCAACAACTTTTTCTGATGAAGCAAGCCCTTCAACAACTCTTGTTGAAGTTTCAGTAGTTTCGTGCGAAAGCTCACGTATCACGACTTTACTACATGGACTGTGCTCCCTGATATAATACTCCTCCAAGAAAGTAGTGGTGACGAAAATTAGTGAATCAAATCATGAAGGACTTGACAACTAAAATTATGTGAACGCAATATGCGATGCATGTTCTTAGTGTATGCATTGATTATCATGCGTCGATGGTCATGCGTTGGAAGGACTATGCGTTGACAAATGTATGTGATGACCATGCATTCCAGTCACAAGTTTTCTTGCACTCACGCCAAGTATAACGCGAACGCAAGTTTCTCAGGTGATCCGAGGTCGAACTCAAGGACTTGTAGCTATATGAATGCGGTAATGTGCATGCAGTAGTTGAATAAAAGAATGATGGAGGGGTTATTAAGCTAATACTACTCCTACTCCTAACTAACAGATAACGCAATGAGAATATGAATGAGAGGTAGAGACATGACAACTATTGACAGGAAGTAAATGGATGGAAAAATAGATAAAATGTGGAGATGTCTTCATTGCAACACTGAGCTTGACCGCAAGGGCAACCTCAGCCAACACAAGCTGATGCATTCATGCCATACACACCCACTGCAAATGCACGTGATTTGTATTAGCAAACGGAACTTATCTCTAAGTCTCCATTCTTGCTTATGCAATCTTAATCTAGCTCTCTCGAGCATCGATTCTAACCTAACTCTCCCAAGTCTTAGGTTCTTTCTTTAGACTCTCTCTCGAGTAGCTCTAAAGGTGTGATGTATGCATACATAAGACAAGGTAACTGCAAAAGCCTAGTTGAGGTAAGATTATTCCTATCTCTAGTGAATACTTGCTTACATTGCTTAATGCGAACAACCACTTACCCTCCCGGGCAGTTAGTTGTTGCTGACTTTACTCATAGACAATCATTGCGTCCGCCTATAGACGGTGTTGCTACAGCTTCACACTAAGCAAATAAGGTTTTCTCACACACTCATGCAACGCACACCTCTCGATGGTTTGCTATATGCTTCATATCTTTAATCCACATGACTAAGTATGCGATACTCTAGCAATCTCTCTAAGTGATGCAATGAAAGTCAAGGATGCTAAGTAAAGAAGATGGAGAAGGAATCGAAGGAAACACATGAATGTATTGAACACATAATGTATTAATTCCTTAATCCCAAAATGTAGTATAATACAATATAAGAAAATAAGGGAAAATGAAATGACTGGCTGGAAGTAATGACTAGCTGGAAGTAATGACTTGCTTCCAGCGGATGTGCCTCAAGGCTGTCGGTGGTGCCATGGATAGGCGGTGAAGCTGACTCTCTTGAGATTTAGCTCTGATCGAAGGCTCTAGTCGTCACTCGAAACGGATGAGGGAGATGAAGAACTCTCAAGCTTTCTTCTCACGTATTAGCCTGGATCGTAGGGATAACCCTTGGATCCGCCCTAAGGCGAACCTCAGGCAAAAACCTTGGGTCCCTGGATTCCCTGGATAAGTTGAAATTCTGCTCAGCGACTTCTATTTATAGAGCTTCAATCACCGATAACATTAATGGACTGCTCTGATTCTGACATTCGCGGCGCGTTAGTCCTTTTCTGAATCTCTGTTGCTAACGGCGTGGTAGGTGAAATGTCAACATCACCTTTTTATTTTCCCGAGAGATGTGTTGATGCGTTCATTCCACCAACCTTGCATTGATCCCTTTATTATGCGTTATCGTGTAGTCGCAATTGTGCAGTGACCACATTCGCTTAATACTACAACTTCTACACGATGACCGTAATCGTTTGACAATCGCAACTTCTATGCGATGGACGCATGCGGCTAATTACCGCAACATCCATGCGTTGATCGAATGCGTTCGCCTTTGCAATAGAGAGTTTCTCTACATGTGGTCATCTATGCAGTAGTCCGGCTTCCGTATTTGCGTTCACTTCCTGCGTTAACTACAAAAATAGACAATTGAACGCATAATAATGCATAATAATGGGTTAGCCAAGATTCTCAATGCTGAACAATGAAAATTCATTTTCTCATGAATTCCTAACATAATTTCCACATAATCTGCTTAACAGCCCTCAGAATTCTAAATAAAAGGCCTAAGATGACATGCATTTCTGCATGTCATCAAGTAGTGTTCGTGGAAACAAACACCCTATTTTCCAACGGATCATAAAAATAACTCCCTCATGTACCATTTGGTCAGCCTACAAAGAGGCATAACCTTGAACGTGGTTCCAACTTGTTGAGATTTGTCAAGCATAGGTGTTGGGCAACCCCATATGCGGAAGTGACGTAAACTAGCTTTACACCCATTCCATAACTCCATAGGTGTTCTCGCAACACTCTTGGAAGGAACATAGTTGAGTACTTATACTGCAGTCTCCACTGTGAAACCCTAAAACGAGTCCAGTAAGGAAGCATAACTCATCATTGAACGAACCATGTCCAACAAGGTTCTATTTCTCTTTTCCGCTACACCATTCTGCTGAGGTGTACCGGGCGCTAAGAGTTGGAAAACGATTCCATGTTCTATCAAATAGTCCTGGAACCCTGAATCCAAAAGCTCACCACCTCGATCTGATTGAAGTGTTTTAATTCGTCTATCCAAGGAATTTTCAACTTCAGCCTTGAACTCTTTAAACTTTTCAAAGGATTCAGACTTCTATTGCATTAGATAAACATACCCATACCTAGAGTAATCATCAGTAAAACTGATAAAATACTCATAGCCACCTCGGGCTCGCACATTCATAAGACTGAGGTTTGAATGTACTAACTCAAGAGGCTCTTTGGCTCGATAACCTTTTCTAGTAAAAGGTTTTTTAGTCATTTTACCCTCAAGGCAAGATTCTCACACCGGTAAAGAATTTTCTTTTAACTCACTTAGAAGTCCATTATTCACCAATCTCTCAATCCTTTGAGATTGATATGCCCTAATTGAAGGTGCCAAAGTTGGGCATTTTATTTTGGAGAAAGTCGTTGACGTTTAGATTGAGTTACGACAGAATTAAACATCTCTATGTTATGAAGGGAACTTAAGGCTAACGGTCTTAGGACATACAAGTTGTTTTCCTGTTTAGTTGTACAAATTTTAACACCATCTTTATGAATAAACACTTTATCCACATTAAAAGAAAGCGTATATTTACATTGTAATAGAAACATTAGAGGAATAAGGTTCCTTTTTTAATCAGGAACAACATAAACATCTTTTAATACAAGAAACCTATTCTGTAAAGTTAACCGGATGCCTCCCACTACCACAACTGAGACAACGTGCCCGGTGCCTACTTGCATTATCATCTCACTAGCCTCTAGCTATCATCGGGATCTAATCCCCTAAAAAGAAGAACAAACGTGATTAGTGGCGCCCGAATCAATTATCCAAGCAGAATCATCATTCTCCACTAAACATGTTTCTAGCACAAAGGTAAATGTTGGCCTTGGCCTTATCTTTGGCTGCCTTCCTTTCCTTTAGCCAGCGAGGGCAATTCCTCTTCCAGTGTTCGTCTTGGTTGCAGTGGAAACATTTTCCTTTATCAATCGACGGTAGATGCCTCCTTGGGGTGACAGATGGTAGATTAGTAGGCGTTTTTCCTTTCCTCTTACCACCCTTCTTCTTCTTCCCCTTTACAGAGTTAGAAGTAGAAGGTGCAGACTTCATTCCTGAGGTCAAACCTCGATGGGATGTCCTAGAAAATGAGGCAACATTTGCCTCACCCCTTTTCCTCTCCTTACTTTTTAGTAAAGATTGGTATGTCTGTAACTTGTTAAGGAGAGTTGTAAAGGTGTATTCCACTTTGTAAAGAATCACATTGCTAACAAAATGGAGGAAGCTCTCCGACAAAGAATGTAGGTTGATGCTAATCTGACTGCCCTCATCGATTCTAGACCCATTCATCTCTGCCACATTAAAGTGGACCATCATGCTAAGCACATGTTCACGACAAAGGTGCCTTCCTCCATTTTGGAGTTGAAGATGTGTTTCAGAGCCTCGTGCTTGAGTTGTCCAAATGGTTGTCCGAACATTCCCCACAAGGACTCCATGATCTCACGCGATGAGACCATGGGTTCATGCTTCTTGGCCAACATGTCATTAAGACTGGCCAAGATATAGGCTCGAGCCTTATCGTTTTCCTGTGTCCATCGCTCGTACGCCTCCCGAAAATTTTGAGCAGCGTTTGGAGCTGGAATAGGAAGACAGACCTCCGTAAGGGCAAACATTAGATCCTCGATGGTAAGTATCGTTTTGATCATATGTTTCCAACTCGAATAGTTGTCGCCAATTAGTTTGTCAGTGCTTATCAAAGCAATTGTGGCTATAGCCATTTTTAAAAAACAGTTGCTGTAAAACGAAAAAAATTGTTATAAGACTTTACTAAACTACATTTTAACCAATTAGTTTTAGCAAAATAGTTTCCAAGTACCCTAAGTGATTAAGACTTCTATTTTGCAATGATGCCCCAGTGAGGCAGGACAAACGTCACCGGTGGGGTGATCAGATGCCTCTTCACTGGGATGAGACATTCTCAACCACTAGGCAGAACCAACTCTTGGAACTGAACCTAACAGCCATCATTTATTTGGTCCAAAACTGTTAACTCTTAACAATTTTGCGTAAGTGTGACCCCTCATTTTCAATGCCATAGTCCTGTCCTAATGAGCCCACCTTAGGGAAGAAGTGGATAGGACAAGAGACTAAGTAACCTTATCCTCTTCCAGGAGATCTGTTACGAAATCGACAATTAAAGAACACAAAAAGGAACGTAGAGATAGAGAAGATTGACACACAGATATGCGTGGTTCACTAACGGTGTGTTAACTATGTCCACGGGCAGAGGGAGAACAGTATTATTAGGGAGAATGTTTTTCAGAAAATTACATCAAACGACACCTCTAGGGTTAGAGAGTTTATATAGCGCACTACTCTAAACCCACCTTGACCTATGGTTTGAAGCTCCAACGGTACGTGAATAGCTGACTAAACTCTTTAGCCACGAGATCTACCATCCGTTAATGGCCAGGCATTCCACTAAAGACCGACAGCTGAACTATTCTTACCACAGATATATTTTTGTGTCCAACGGATATAACCAATCATCAGTACGATAACCCTTCATAGATGCTCGAAAGTACAGCTGGGCCAATTTATCGTTTTGCCCCTGTAGTTACATCTTACTCCTTAAGTACCACTGATCCCTCTAATGAACAACATAGTCCTACTATGTTTGAACACCTCTCGGGCCATGAGAAGGTGTGTGACACCATATCATTCAAGCCACAGGATCAGCCCTTAAGGGAGCTATCCATCTACTTACCCTTGCTTCGCAGAAGGAGTAAATTTCATCTTGTGTAGCTGAGTTCCCAATTCCCAAATCAGATGAATCCTCAAAGTAGTAGGTTTTAGTCAGTGACCTGGCCACTCGCACCCATGCAAATCAAAGGACTGCCCTCAATGGCAGGAGTTCCCTGAAGGAATTCTTATTCAAGAGTACCTACGAGTGGAAGAAGATCTTTTCAATTCATTGTGATAGAATTACCTTATATACTTTCAAAACATACTAATATGCATTCATAATGTTAAAGAGATCAAGAGATCATAACAAATGAAAATTTCTTCTTCATAGCGAGTCTGAAGCCCAACCGTCTACCTCGAACAATCACTACTCGGACAGAAGAAAACGGAGAAGACGACACCACTCAGAGCCCTCAGTATTCTTGGAGTGAGAATTCAAAGTGTGGGCTATTTTCGGATTTGGTAGAGGGAAGGAGGAAGAGAGACCGTAATCAACGATCAAGCAAGTTGGAGATGAGGTCGTCTATCGCATAGACAAGATGCTTGATTGTTTAGGTGCAGTATACAATCGTGTAGCAAAAGTAAGAGATCGTCTAAACGATCGTGTAGAAAAAGTGATCGTGTAAGAAAAGGGTGAGCGATCGTCCAAACGATCGCGTAGGAAAAAACTAAGCGATCGTCTATACGATCGTTTAGTAAATATGGAGAGCTAATTGATCGATTAAGAAAGGTAAACAATTGTTTAGTTAATAGCACGCGACGGTGTAATCGGTAAGCGATCACTTAGTAATATCGTATATCTAAGCGATCGTGCAGTCACTATCGTATAGGCACTGATTTTCTAAACGATGACACTATCTTTTTCACAATGTCCGTGCACAACGAGATCAACACCCGTCAGCTATTTATAATGCACTCATCCGTTATTTAGAACAGAAGAGACGCCTTCTCATTTCCTTTATAACCATCCAATGAATGCGATCTTATCATATTCATAACATATAAATTAATATCATATATTAATTATAATATTTTCCTCTACTAGATATAAATCATATTTTTATCCAATTTCCTCCAAATTAATGTGTCTCATACATAAAGTTAATTATATCATGTTTAATTAACTCGTTCAATTATATCATATATAATCGAACTCCCTCTTGTCAATTTCAACGTTTCAAACTGACCCAAAAACTGACTCTCAACTTGTATCCAAGCTACCAAGGGGACCTTATGGACCTATGGCTCGAAGCACCAACGGTATGTGAATAGCTGACTAAACTCTTTAGTCACAATATCCACCATCCGTTAACTGCCAGGCATTCCACTAAAGATCGACAGTTGAACTCTTCTTGCCATAGATATATTTCTATGTCCATTGGATATAACCAATCATCAGTACGACGACCCTTCACAAACACTCATAATTACAGTAAGCCAATTTACCGTTTGCCTCTATAATTACATCTTCCTTCTTAAGTACCACTGATCCCTCTAATGAACAATACAACATAGTTCTACTATATGTGAACACCTCTCGGGCCATGAGAAGGTGTATGGCACCACATCGTTTAAACCCCAGGATCAGTCCTTAAGAGAACAATCTATCTATTTACCCCTACTTTGGGGAAGGAGTGAACTCCATCTTGTGAAGCTGAGTTCTCAGCTCCCAAATCAGATGAATCCCCAAAGTGGTAGGTTTGAGTCGGCATTTTGACCACTCGCACCCATGTAAATCAAAGGACCACCCTCAATGGCAGGAGTTCCCAACTCACTCAGGATTGAGGTCATGTTACCTATGGTCATCCTAGTGAAGTGAAGTCTCAGTCATGAACGGTGTTATATGACAAGACATTAACACTTCGAGGTCAATTCTTATATAAACTCTTTGTATAGGACGCTCCTGCTCACATGTCCACTACCCGAATGATTAGGATCAAACCATCTGTGACAAGTCACAACATTTGTAACAATTCCACAAAACAGGCCGCGTCCGTAGTGTTACCAGGATAAGGTTTCCCTCCTATATCCATATACTACAGACTATTTTAGTTGTCACTTAAGACATGATCCACTTGTATGTCACTACATACATGCTTAAGTTACATAAACACGATCAAGGATATTAAGTTTATTGGTTTGTGGTAAAATGAAAAACATCTAAATGTGAAAAGTCAAGTAGTGAAGTAAATATCATTTATATTATACATCACAAGTGTTCGTACAAAGTTGTTTACAAACTACAGGACACGAAACTTTAGGGCACAAACCCCAACAATCTCCCACTTGTTCTAAAGCGAAGTTGGGAGTACAAGTAAACAGGCACAAAACAATAAACTAGGGCATAAAAACCCAGTGCAAAAAAATCTCCCACTTGCCCTAGTCTAGCTGTGGGTGGTCCCATAGACCCATGCTCTGAAGGTGGCCCTCAAATATTGTAGCCGTAAGGGCTTTCGTAAACAGATCAGCAACGTTTTTCTTTAAGGCGATCTTCGTGACGATCACATCTCCTTGATGCACTATCATGCAGATTGACTTGAACATGGCAATAGGTGAGAAGTTCTCCTCATAGTCGACTCCCTCCACCTAGGTATAACCATTTGCCACAAGTCGAGCCTTAAAGGTTTGTACCTTCCCATAAATACCCCGTTTGTGCTTGTAGATCCATTTATAACCTATAGGTCTTACCCCATCAGGCTGATCTACAAGATCCCATACCGAGTTGAAGTACATCGACTTCATCTCGAGATTCATGGCATTGACCCATTCATCCCCGTCAACATCCTCCATTGCCTTTTTATAGGACAACAAATCCTCAACGTCACCATCTGTCACTATAGCTAGGATTTCCGTGAAACCCAAATAGCGATTAGGCATGTTCATAACCTTCCCACTGCATCGAGGTTCCCTCAACTCTTGAGGTGGAACCGACCTACCAGATGAACTATCATCAACAATTCTAGTTGAATCAACAACTCTTGTTGAAGTTTTAGCAGTTTCTATAGAAAGCTCACTTAACACGACTTTACTACGTGAATTGTTCTCCCTGATATGATCCTCCTCTAGGAAAGTAGACTTCATGGAAACAAACACCTTGTTTTCGGACGGATCATAAAAGTAACCTCCTCGTGTACCTTTGGAGTAGCCTACAAAGAAGCACAACCTCGATCGTGATTCCAACTTCTTGGGATTTACCTCAAGCACATGTGTTGGGCAATCCCATATGCGAAAGTGACATAAACTAGCTTTACGCCCATTCCATAACTCTAGAGGTGTTCTTGCAACACTCTTAGAAGGAACACAGTTGAGAATGTATACCGCAGTCTCCACTGCGAAACCCCAAAACGAGTCCGGTAAGGAAGCGTAACTCATCATCAAACGACCATGTCCAACAGAGTTCTGTTTCTCCTCTCTACTACACCATTTTGGTGAGGTGTACCCGATGAAGTAAATATAATTTATATTATAAATCACAAGTGTTCATACAAAGTTGTTTACAAACTACAGGACGCGAGACTTTAGGGCACAAACCCCAACATTCCTAACTCACTCAGGATTGAGGTCTTGTTACCTCTGGTCATCCTAGTGAAGTGAAGTCTCTGTCATGAACGACGTTATATAACGAGACGTTAACACTTCGTGGTCAGGCCTTATACAAACTCTTTGTATAAGACACCCCTACTCACATGTCCCTATATGATTGATCAGGATCAGACCATCAGTGGTAATTGTAACCATTCCACAAAGCGGGCCGCATCCGTAGCATTACCAGGATAAGGTTTCCCTCCTATATCCATATACTATAGACCATTTTGGTTATCACTTAAGACATGATCCACTTGTATGTCACCACATACATGCTTAAGTTACATAATGACAACCAGGGATTTTAGTTTATTGGTTTGTGGTAAAGCAAATAAAACATCAAATGTCCAAAATCAAGAAGTGAAGTAAATATCATATATTATACATCACAATCGTTCATACAAAATTTTTTTACAAACTACAGGACACGAGAATTTAGGGCATCATCCCAATAATTTGTATCAGCATACAAAGTGGGTCGCATCTAATAGTGTTACTAGGATGAGATACTCAATTTCATCTATATACTTATAGACCATTTAGGCTATATACTATTAACTTGATCCTGTTTATGTCACGACATAAAGTTAACGTATTCATACTATAGCCATGGATATGTTTATTGGATTTTCATAATAGAATGCAATATCAATAACTTTATCGAATAAGATACTCAATAATATTTTATTGATAAATAGAATTTTTAACACGAAATTTACGAACTAAGAGTCCTAAGACATTCCTGACAATCTTCCACTTGGACTAAAACTCGAGTGAGAATAAATATACAAATATATACAATGTTTATAATGTTGAGAAACATAGAGGGAAAATACAATAAACTAGGGCATCTATATACCATTGTATAAGATCGGACCAAGAAATAAGTCACTCTTACTTTATAACGTTGTTTACTGTTTAAAACTGACTATTTCGCTTAGATGACTTAGGTAACTCGATCTTAATCCTGAGCTAACTATGAACTTCTGCTTATTTGGGATTTTCCTTAGATTTTCATGGGTGAGAGTTGGCTCAGCAACGCTAGCTCAATAAGCATCCCATTTTAGGGGTAAAACCGGGCAAATTGCAACTAAATCCAAAGTCAAGTTTTAGCAAAACAAGTAATAATGTATCCATAACCATTATTCATTTGCAACGATACTATAGTGAGTCAGGATACGTACTACCGAGGGGCAGTCAAATACTCCTACACTGAAAAAAACAATTTTGATCAACACTATCTCTAGAATAACTCTTATTCCTAAAGTCGTTTAGTTACCGTTTTTGGTCAGAAATTACTTACACTTCAGTAATGCTGTAAGTGTAATGCTCCATTTTTAGACGTCGAAAGTTGGCCCCAACTATGCTACCGAAATGGAGAGTCAAGGTTGGGAATGGACCTAAGAAATCCTATCGATTTCTGGAGTTTGAGTTGTTTTGAATCCTATGTTACAACCCTTCGAGGGGATAGCCATCATTAAACGACTAGTAAGGGCCGCTTAAAGCAAACCTGCAGGCACAATATAGGAATCTCACGATACAAACTAACGGAAGAGACTGCAGGACACGTTGACACATATCCTTCCCCCACTTACTATGAACTACTTCCCCCGTTCACCTTGTTATTGACTCATACAAACACTTTCCGAATGGAGCTCACACCAAGGGTGACACGAAGCGTCATATGAATCTCATAGTGTGAACTATGTGGAGACGTAGAAGTTGAAATCTATGTATCATATAATTGATTTATGTTTGAACGACTTCCCCTTATTCACTAGAATCTAGATTTATGCAAATACTTTCCGAATGGAGTAGTCGCGGTAAAAGTGACACGAAGCTGAGCATGGATCTCATGGTGGAAACTCTTGGGGACGTGAGACCTAATAACTATATATTGAATATATTGTTAATCACCCACTAAAGATTTGTAAATGTTTGGGTGTTTATTTACTTAGATTTAAAATAACTAACTTTAAACAACCTAAGTCTATGTGATTTTTATCTAAGTATAACATTTATATTTGGATATTAACCTATAATGTTGATAACGGGCAGAAATGTACGTTATCATAGTGCTAAGTTCTTAAACAATGTTGGATTGCATTGATAAAACATGTTAAGTTACGTCCAAAAAGCATTAGATTCATAATATTGCGGTCGCATGCATTCATCGCATTAGAACAGTTGATTTTTGTATTTTTGTGCAGAATATGCGTTGACGCAAGGTGGAAATTGCGATCATAAGAAATCTTTGGTCGAGTGCAGCATTACCGCAAGGCTTTATGGTGATTATATTCGCAAACATTCGCCCAAGAAGGATTGCCGCAACTTGGTCGGCGCAACATGGTGGGCACATCTGGGTGAAAGGCTAATTAATCGCGATGGGACAGAAAGATGACGACAGTCGAATCCGAATTAAGTTGACAGTCGCTTGATGATAACAAGTACATTTAGCTTTTCGGTGACAAATATTCGGCACATCAGTCAGGGGAATTAAAGTCGTCCCATCTGTGCAATCATGAGAGAGAAGCCGCCATTCACCTTTGATGTTCTATAAATACTAAGGGCAACCTTCAGAAAAGGGGTTCAGCTGTTCGAAGATTCATACATTCAGTTCGCACGTCATTGTTCATAGTTTCTTTCGTTTTAAAGCGGATGCGAGAGAGGAGGTTGTGCCGACAGATCATTTTGGTAAGCTTGGGAGAGCGCCGAAAGTTTTAAGGACAGAGAGAGGGACGACACCTACGGAAGCAGGAACATCTTTGGAACCGAATAGAGAATTACAGTGTAAAAGCCTCGGTCAGCAAGGAATTACTACCAGGCTCTCTACTTTTAACTTCCATTGTTATTTTGTACTCCACTCATTTATCGAAATGGAATCTACTTCTCTATATCTGTTCACTCTCTGTTATTCACGCATGAGTAGCTAAATCAGTCGAATGGGTTAAGAAGCATTTAGCTAGCACAACTAGGGAATCTTCACTCTATGCGATTATCTTGTATTATGTATGCTTCATTCGTCCATTAGAGATACTCGGGAGGGTAGTCTAAGGATAGGATCTAGGCTTGGGAAGGTCAGGTTAGAATTTAGGCTCGGGAGAGTTAGATTAGAATGCATAATCAAGAGATAGGAGCTTAGGAATAAGCACTATTTTCTATTAACGCATCGCATGCATCCTAGAGATAGGATATGATTGTATGCGGTCACCTTGCCTTTATGCATTTGCATCATCGCATAGAAAAAGAGTAGGGACTTAGGAATAAGCTCTATGGACACTTCTGCATTCAACACATGCGTCCTTAACTTAGGAGCATCGCATTTGCATTGAAAAATGACTTGCTGTGCATGGTTGTAGCATGATCGCATAGCCCGACGCATTCCCAAGTAACGATAGCTAAAGATCTTCTCAACCCGTTCATTCGCATACTTAGTGAATCTATCACACAACTGACTTTTCTCAAATCCACCGCATTTGTTATTTTTCATTAACGCAATCAACAACAAACCAATAATTAATTGAGTTACTGGTTACCGCAAAGTTTTCCTAAAGATTACCAACGCAACCTATTTTCACAAGTCCCTGAGTTCGACCCTGGACTTACCAGAAAAATCAATGAAGTTTACACTTGGATTCCGCTGAGGAAACTTGAGTGCGCAACGCAACTTCACCATCGCATATCATCTATAACATCACTTCATAAAATCAAGCATCAAATGTCTAAGTGTTTCAACTAGTTTTAATCCTTACACGGCTCATGCAAGCTCATAAAATCAGTTAACAATGCTCAACACTTCGGTCATAATCCCCTAGATAGAAGGTGTTATGTAAACCATCAACTTAGGTACCCCCGGCCTTAGACAGGTTCATGAACCGGTTTGAGTTTGGAACCAAATTTTATAAGGTAACAATCTATTTTAACTGTTAAAACAAGTTGTTAACCTAAGTGAGCATGTTGTTTAGCTTTGTTATGGATTTTAAAGTTTAATTTCATTTCATAACAAACTTATGAAATAAACATGCTTTACTAAACCATAAGATGCTTCAAAGGTATTCAAAATCAATATAACAATTACAACAATTTTTAACAAACTCTAAAACATGCATACTATATATTATAACTAATTATAACATACAATTATGTATGTAACATGTTTACCTATGGTGGGGTTTTAAATCTAAATGGCACACGATATGCACAAACATGTTTTAATTCAAAATAATATAAATCACATACATAAAATAATTAAATACCAATATGGTTCAACTTTGGCATTCTAAACAAACAAAATACTAAATTATTACAAAGTTGTATAACAGAGGATTGTCCTCGATCTCCCAACCCATCTAAAGTTTTGAACTCAATAGATGAGAATGTAAAATTCGAACAACAAGATAATATGATTTACTTTTTATCGAAGCATGTTTAGTGAAAAACGATAAAACTTGGATAATTGATTCAGGTACCGCTAATCATGTCTGTACTTTCTCACAGGAAACAAATTCCTGGAGACAATTGGCAGAAGGCGAAACAATCTTTAAAGTAAGGACCGGGGAGGTTGTTTTAGCTAAAGCAGTGGGAGATATAAAGTTATTTATAGGAGATAAATACAATTATCTTAAAAATGTTTATTACATTCCTTCTATAAAAAGGAATTTAATATCTATCTCTTCTTTGGTAGAACAAAATTATAAAGTTTCTTTTGAAAATGATGAAGTGTTCATCAATTCAAAAAATAACCAAATTTGTTCTGCAAAATTAGAAAATAACTTGTATTTGTTAAAACCAACTGAGGTAAGAGCCGTTTTGAACATAGAGATGTTTAAAACTGTTGAGACTCATAAGATGAAAAATTTCTCCTAACTCCTATCTTTGACACCTCAGACTTGGTCATATTAATCTCAACAGGATTGAGAGATTGGTAAAAAACGATCATTTAAGTCAGTTAGAAAATAGTTCTTTACCTTCATGTGAATCATGTCTTGAGGGGAAAATGACGAAAAGATATTTTTCTAAAAAATGTCTTCGTGCCAAATAACCTCTCGAACTTATACATTCAGATCTATGTGGTCCGATGAATGTAAAAGCATGAGGAAGATATCAGTATTATGTCAGTTTTATTGATGATTACTCTAGATATGCTACATTTACTTAATAAGTCACAAGTCTGAAACTCTTGAAAAGTTCAAAGAATTTAAGACCGAGATAGAAAACTTGTTAAGTAAAAGAATTAAAACACTTTGATCTGAACGAGGTGGTGAGTATGTGGATTTACAATTCCAGAACTATTTAGTAGATCATGGAATTCAATCCCAGCTCATAGCACCTAAAACATCACAATGGTGTTGCAGAAAGGAGAAATCGAACCTTGTTAGACATGGTCCGATCAATGATGAGTTACGCTCAATTACCTCAATCCTTTTGGGGGTATTTAGTACAGACTGCGGTATATATTTTGAACATCATTCCCTAAAAAATTGTTTCAGAAACACCGCATAAGTTATGGAAAGGACACAAAAGTAGTTTATGTCATTTTCGTATCTAGGATTGTCCAGCACACGTGTTGGTACAAAATCCTAAGAAACTGGAAACACATTCAAAGTTATGCCTCTTTGTAGGATACCCAAAAGAAACAAAAGAAGGATTGTTCTATGATCCCCAAGAAGATAAAGTGTTTGTATCGAAAAATGCTACATTTTCGGAAGAAGATCATGTTAAAAATCATCAACCTCGCAGTAAACTAATATTTCAAGAAATTACCAAAGATACTACAGAAAGTTTTACCCAAAGAGAAGGGGTTGATTATGAAGAAACCTTTTCTCCTGTTGCCATGATAAAATCTATAAGAATATTTTTATCCATTGCCACATATTATGACTATGAAATATGGCAAATGGATGTTAAGACTGCTTTTCTAAATGGCCATCTTGATGACAGTATTTTTATGTCTCAAGTAGAAGGGTTCATTGAATAAGGATAGGAACAGAAAGTCTGTAAGCTTAAACGATCCATTTATGGATTGAAGCAAGCTTCAAGATCTTAGAATATAAGATTTGATACTGTGATCAATTCTTATGGCTTTGAACAGAATGTTGATGAACCTTATGTATACAAGAAAATAGTCACTAAAACTGTAGCATTCTGGGTGCTTTATGTTGATGATATCTTGCTCATTGGGAATGAGACAAGCTTCCTTACTGACGTAAAGAGATGGTTAGCATCATAGTTCCAAATTAAATATTTGAGTGATGCTCAATATGTTCTAGGGATATAAATTTTTCGAAATCGGAGGAATAAAACCTTAGCACTATCTCAAACATCTTATATTGACAAGATGTTGTCAAGGTATAATATGCAAAATTCCAAAAAAGGTATATTGCCTTTTAGACAAATAATTCATTTGTCAAAGGAACAATGTCCTAAGACACCTCAAGATGTTGAGGAAATAAAAAGAATTCCATATGCATCTGCAATTGAGAGTTAGATGTATGCAATGTTATGTATATGTCCTAACATATGCTTTGTAGTTGGAATCGTTAACAGGTTCCAATCCAATCCAGGACACAGTAATTGGACTGCTGTCAAAATCATCCTCAAGTATCTAAGGTGAATAAGGAACTATATGCTTGTGTATGGACCTAAGGATTTGATCCTTACTGGATACACTGATTCTGATTTCCAGACTGACATAGATTCTAGGAAATCTACTTCAGGATCAGTTTTTACTCTCAATGGAGGAGCTATAGTTTGGAGAAGCATTAAACAGATATGTATCACTGACTTCACGATGGAAGCATAATATGTAGTTGCATGTGAAGCTACTAAAGAAGCAGTATGGCTATGCAAATTCTTGGTAGACTTGGAAGTAGTTCCAAATATGCACCTGCTCATCACATTGTATTGCGACAATAGTGGTGCCATTGCCAACTCCAAATAACCAAGGAGTCATAAACGTGGAAAACATATTGAAAGAAAGTACCATCTCATCAGAGAGATAGTACACCGAGGAGACATGATCATCACGAAGATAGCCTCTGAAGACAACCTTGTTGATCCATTTACGAAGGTCCTCTCAGCTAAAGTTTTCAAGGACAAGAACTACGAGTAACATAATCTAGGGCAAGTGGGAGAATATCTATGATATTATAGATGCCCTAGTTTATTATATTTTCCCTCTATATTTCTCAACATTATAAACATTGTATATATTTGTATATTTATTCTCACTGGAGTTTTAGTCCAAGTGAAAGATTGTTGAGAATATCCTAAAACTCGCAGTTCATAAATTTCATGTTAAATATTCTATTTATCAATAAAATATTATTGAGTATCTTATTCGATAAAGTTGTTGATATTGCATTCTATTATGAAAATCCATAAATGTAAGAGATAGGAAACACCCAATGAAAGAAAAACGGATCATTAAGCATTCTAATTCATTAATTTTCACTTCGAATCTAAGCATGCTCCTAAAATACAAAGTGGGTTCATGACATACCTTTGAAGAACACCTTGAATCACGATTCTCAACTGCAAATCAGCTTATGAACCACCACAAGGCCTTCAATACTATCCTCTTGGTGCCTTGGATTGAGTCGTGGGACTTAAAATAAGCTTGAATTAAGGGAGAAGGAGAGGAGAGGTTTCTGGTTTATGAACTTGTAAAGAACAGTTCTTCAAGATAAATTTTCAGCCAAAATCAACTCTTTTACATGCTCAATTCCATTGAGATTCTTCAGTATATACTGCATGACTATCATGCAAGAACAATTGTTGCATGAATTGCAGCTCATGCTTAGATTAATGGTTGAATTAGGTGAGTAAAAAGTGTGTAAGCAAGTTGGAAATGGAAATGGTAAAATCCCAACTTTTCCATTTCTAATTTTCTTCTCTTTTTTCCTTTTAATTTGAAAG